>NC_037677.1:125850707-126055546 GCF_003255815.1 Theropithecus gelada | reverse complement strand
AGGGAAGAAGGGGGAAGGGGGAGGGGAGGGGAAGGGGGAGGGGAGGGGAAGGGGGAGGGGGAGGGGAGGAGAAGGGGAGGGGAGGAGAATGGGGAGGGGGGAGGGGGGGAGAGGGGGGAGGGGAGGAGAAGGGGGAGGGGAGGAGTGGGAGGGATGGTCTTGCTGTCTCTGCAGTGGCTCAGGTAGAAGAACATCTAAGTGTAAGTGGATCCACACAGTTCAGACCTGCCTTGACCAAGGGCCAACTGTGTGTGTATGTATGTATGTGTACACACATCATTTAGAATTTTCTCACGTTTAAGATTTATAAAGTTTTTTTCACACATTTCATCAATTAAGGAAGTAAACCAAGTGAAATGCTGCCGAAGGAAGGTGGCAAATTTCACAGAGCAGAAAATTTTGTTTTCTATCACTATAAACAGAGCATCCGGCCAGGACACCAATGCCGGACACACTGCGATACGCTTCCTGATGTGGAGCCCACGCGAGGGTGATCCCCAGGGCGACCACCCCATGCCCTCCCACAGGACAATGGAGACAGTACTCCCTCCCCAGAGATGCCCGCCGCTGCGAGCCCACAGAGGTACAAAATATCTCCGAATAAGGCAGGCAGGCCCAAGCCACACAACATCTGCTAAAGCATTCGTGTATTCTCACTGTGGGTGACAAAGACACAACCCACCATGGGAGGGAACTGGGGGAAAACTTCTGCGGGAAACCCAAAGGAAAATACTCATTCATTCCATCAGCAGTCCCAGGCTGTGGTGCCGCAGTTACATTCGGGAATATGCTTCCCCATGAGGTCACAGTGCGGGTTTGGAGTCAGGGTGTGGAGACAGGAAGCTGGTCTGGGCCTCAGTCCATCCTGAGCAAACAGGGCCCCAGACGTCTTCCTCCTCTGCAACAGGAACAGGACGGAGGCGAGTGCCCTTGTTCACGACCACCCCACCCTCAGGAAGCATTGTGTGACACACGGCCTCATGAGACAGGGGAGCCCCAGCACGGGTGCCATGCCCACGTGTGAGGCAGTGACACCCGTCCTCCTGTGAACAGTAAAGCAGACTGGCGATCCAGCACTGGGCAGCCAAAAGGTAAACTGAGGTAGAGAAAGTTGCCAGAGCCATCAAACGAGACCCAAGCATGTGTCAGTCATGTGGCAACTGAGGACACAGGAGGGGGACAGTGCAGGGAGGCCACAGAACAGAGGTGAGGCAGGGCAGGGAGGGGACAGAAAAAGATTCATGACGTGCTCTGGGGAGCCTGTGCTGGGCTGCGTGTTTCCTCATAACACCCACCCATCCCGTTACTAGAAATAAGCTAAGGGGGCCCATGCCCTCTGGCCAAAGCTGACCACAGGACCCGTGAGGTCCATTCAGAAGACTGCCCCTCGCTGTCCAGGAGCCATGGGCGGAGCACCGGAAACCCCCAAGCTGAGCTCCAGCTACGAGCTCGCCTCCCATCCTAACGTGTCCCTAAGGACTTCGACCCTCTGCGCTCACACGGCCAGTCTTACCTGGAGAAGCTGGAGTGGCAGGGATGGATGTGTGGACGGCTGACCGCTGGACACCAGTTTGTTTCTACTGGAGCCCCACCACCAACCACACTCGGGGAAGAACTGTCGACATTGCTAACCCCAATATTCTATAAGAGCTGGTATTTACATTTCGATGTTGCACAAATTCTCAAAGGTCTCCACTTTGATGGCGGATTTCCATTTCTGCTATGAGTGCACATAACATTAGCGACCCATAAGCTAACAGTAAAAACCTGGCTGAGTTTCCAAGGGGAAGGAGATGAGCAGGTGCCAAGAACACCGCTCCTTCCATCTCATTAGAAGCAAGAAATACTGGGCTTGAATCTGTAAAATGTTATTGGTGGTGGTGGGGGGAAGCTGTTTTCCCAAGCTACTTTGTATTGATTCAGCTTTTTATTAAAATTAAACTGATAAAAGTTTGACGTAGCAGATTTCCATTTAAGAGGAATTCTTTACAGTATTGGGAAAGGGAGGGCAACGTGCTATGCGATTTTGATTCCGCTTCTACAGTAGCTCACCTGGATCCAGTCACCTGTTCATCACACAGCTCTCCCATCTGCTTTCTGGAAGCACCATGCCGGGTAAGAAGACGTACACACCTGTATCACTTCACTGCACCCCACGCCACTGTGACATCAGCACGCCCTCTGCCCCACTACCTCTTCCTTGCTCTCCTCAGCCATGCACGTTTCACTGAGGCAGCCACAGCCTCTAGAAAGAATTCCCTATTTGGTAATTTCAATTATGAATGTACTCCTCTATGGCAACACGTTTCTAACGGCAAAGCTGATGTGGGTCGTGATGAGATCTTGCCCACCATACAGACATCAAAGACAGAAAGGGCCTGGGCTATTGGCTGGAACTTCAAATGGAGCAATAAAAATAGCAAGAGGGGCTGGGAAGAGACGAACTTACAATAAAATATTTAAAGAACTAATATAAAAACTGTCATGAGCTCTTCCTTGGACGTTTAAGCTGGGAACCAGCACGGAGTGAGGCTGCTCACACCCAAACCGGCAGACACCACATACAGAGTTCAAGTTCAAAGACTGCGTTTAGATCCTGTTCCCGGGATGATCACCGTCTCATTAATTAAAATAAAATAAAATAAAAAATAAAACAGACCCTTCACAGAAAGACTGTTTTGCTCTTCTCCCTTGCTGTGGATTTTGTAGTAGTAGGCAGAGACATTCAAATGTGAATTTGAAGACTGTACCTCTGACTGTTAGAGGCTCTCATCAACATCCTGCTAAGTACACCTGCTTTTACAGTCTACAGTCTCACCCATATGCAGGCCATGCTAGCTTTCTTCCCTTGAGGTCATACCACTTACAGGATGCCTCAAGATGTCAAGGTCACAAACTCTGGCATGGCCACATTCAAAGGTCCACAATCCAGAGCCAGAGCCTGAATCTGCAGCAGAAACTGCCCCATGCTCAGCCAGGAAGGGAAAAATAGCCGCAATACACTGTATCTAGGGGACTGGAGCTTTCACTAAAGCACCAACTTTCCCATTAAAGAGCCAGCTGAAAGACGTGCTATCAAGTAATGAGACAGGACCCCCACCCCAAGGCCTCTGCACGGTATCTAAGGAGCACTGCCCATCAACAGGGCCTCGCGGAAATCCCCCGAATCTGGGAACACCACAAGTGGAATCCCCAACCCCACACTCCGCCCTGTGCTCACCGTCTCCTGGCTGGACTGTGGGCTCCCAGGGCCGCAGCTGCTGCTCCTGACGGGACCCTGGTGAGTGGGGAAGCAGCAGCCGTGGGCCCCGCCTGCCCTGCACATGTATCCTCTCAGACCAGACGCCAGGCCGCACTGTGCCTGCAGGTGGACCTGCTGCTGGACAGTGAGTACACGTCTCTCAATCCCCTAAACTGTGCCCTCCTCCCTGCCCTCGGCCACTGCAGGAAGCTGAGGGGTGGAGAAGGGGCAGACCCCAACTCCTTCTCTCAGGTCCCATCTGTCTGCTGGGTACTGGTTAGAGTCCAATGACCCCCAATACCTGACACGGCTTCTGGAAATTCTGCATGGGCCCAGCTTCTATCAGTCCTGATGCTGACAGCAAGAGGGGCTAGGCCATCTCTCAGTGGAACATGCTCACTGTGTAAGTCCATCTGAGCTGCCATAACAAAATCCTATAGACTGGGTGGCTTATAAACAACAGACATTTATTTCTCACAGTTGTGGGGGCCAGGAAGTCTAAGATCAAGGCGCCAGCAGATTCAGTGCCTGGTGAGGCCCCACTTTCTCGCAGATGGTGCCTTCCTGCTGCATCCTCAATCATGGAGGGCTCTACCTCTTTGGAGTATCTTTCATAAGGGCACTAACCTAATCTCTTCCAAAGGCCCCAACTCTTAATACCAACAACTTAGGGGTGAGGTTTCAACATGAATTTTGTGGGAGCACAAACATTCGGACCATAGCACTCACTGTACACAAAAAAAGCAAGAAGGAATCAGACTGAACTGGGAGAAATTTTAGTGGTTTAAATGAAAATATAATGTTTCATACAGAAAAATCATTTTGGCCAAGTTATTTGATTTGAAATACTTGTAATATGCATGGGGAAAGATATACATAAAATCCACATTTATACATAGAATCTATGTTTCAATAAAAACAAAGACCACAATAAAAATAAATGACACAATGACAAAGTATTGTGCATTGTTCTTCCTTGGAAATAGGAATTATTACAAAATTATATGTAAACAATACCCAATCTTTGTTCAAATAATTGATATAATTGTATCTCTCTCATATTGATATATTCTCACTACCACAAGGAAAACTTCGGTTGTATATTTCAAATACGAATAAAAATATAAAACTTTGTGAATGTTATTACAAAATTCAGCAGGTACATTTTATCTAAATTACAGCAGAATGAATTCTTCAAACAACATTCACAGATGAAAATCTCACAGATCTGCAGTGTTCATTTCAAAGGTAACTTGAATTAGAGGAAAAATCCTGGTTGTCAAAAATGAAAAAGCTTTCATAATTAACTACCTCTTTAAACTCTAAAATCCTAACCTATTAGCAAGAAAACTCACATTAAGTATCTGTTTTTAAACATTTTTTTAGAGAAAAGATACTGCCATTTTCTCCATTTCTATGACTACCCGCAGGACTTACTGTGCACTGACTGTAACTAGGGCTCGGCCGTGGAGTTTGGAAGCCTACGTCCGCAATGAAGAAAAGATGCTCAAACATTCTCATGAAGGTCACAGCAAGAGTGCGATAAAACTCACTGCATCATCGCCCTCCCTTGTTTTACAACATCCTTTAGAAAGTCAAGACATTCTGGTTCTCCTTGTTTTCCGATGCTGAACACCAAGGCCAGGATAAAGTGTCAAGAACTGCCTTGGTGGTCCCCGAGGCTCTGAAGAGCCACCAGGTCATGTTTCCTGCTGCACCCCTGTACTCCCAGGCCTGGCCCTGCAGATTCTGGGCCTCCTGCTCAGAGCTGCTGCTCCAGACACCTGCCAGCAGCCAGGGGTCGCCGGTGGTGCCAAATGACCAGGTGTGTCGGAGGTAATGTCCCAGACATTCCTTTTGTTTAAATGTTAGGAAATATATTTTCTATTGTGGCAAAATATGCACAGTATTTATGTTAACTATCTTGTAAGTGTATAACTCAGTGGCATTAAATACATTCACAAAGCTGTGTAACCATCACCTCTATCTATATCCAAAATTTTCTCATTAACCTCAGCAAAAGCTCTGTTCCCATTTAACAATAGCTGTCCCCACCCCCCAGCACCCACTATTCTATTTGATCTCTGAATCTGCCTGTTCTGGGTGCCTCATGTCCTTGGACCCATACAGTACTTGTCCTTTTGTGACTGGCTTATATCACTCAGCACAATGTCTTTAAAGTTCGTCCATGTTGCAGCATGTGCCAGAATTCCCATCCTTTCTAAGGCTGAATAATATTCCATTGCATGGATAGGCCATGTTTAATGTATCCGTTCACTCACAGATAGACGTTTGCGTGCGTTCTCCTTTTGGCCACTGTGAATAATGCTGCTAGGAACACTGGTGTATAAACATCTATTCAAGATCCTGCTTTCAATTTTGGGGGGTATGTCCTTAGGGGTAGAATTGCTGGGCCACATGGGAATTCTATGCTTCACGTTTTCAGGAACCTCCAGAAGTGTCCCACAGTAGCTGCTCCATGTCACATTCCCACCAGCAACGCACAGGGTTCCAATTTCTCCACGTCCTCACCAACGCTTATCATAAACGTTACCAAGTATACTTATATTCAAGGCACTGAACGGCACAGACTAGAATTCAACTGTTTCACGCTTCACTGAGCCACAACTCAACTCAGAAACAATTAATAGTAAGAGCTGTTTACTGACATTGATGGTATTTCCTTCATGCCAGACACTCACTTTCCTCTTCTCTAATCCTTACAAGAGCCCTCCCTGCAAATGAGACAGAGTCCGTTTCTCTGATGATGAGAGACCCGAAGCTCAAAGGCATGAGAACGACCCTTCCAGAGCCCTGGGGTAGGGAAGTCACAGGGAAGAGGTGGTCTGACTCTAGGGTGTTGAACACACCTCTGGTGGTGAGATTAGTTGAGATACTAGTTTATTAACTATACATTTAAATTAACATGTAACAGAATAAATAAAATGAGCATAGCAAACATTTGTTCTCACTGCAATTCCTTAGGAAAAAGTTGACGCGGGTGTTCAAAAATAAGTTGATATAAAGAAAACAGAAGCAAGTAATGCTACAGGCAGTCCGCAAACAGGTGAAACTGATCGCTGAGGGAATGACAGCTCAGGTCAAGCAAAGCAGGGATGGCTGCCAACACCTCGCTGTCCCTACTCCACCACGTGCGAGGGCAGAATCAGGGCCTGTTTCTTTCTGTGTCCCCCATCCCCAGCGTCCTGCATCTGCAGGGCAGACACTTAGCAAATTGAATTCACTGCCCTTTCTTGGCCAGCCACACACCCAGGACTGAGCCCTGAGCCAGGAGGCTTTAAATCCTCGACCTGAAAAGAGGACAGCCAGACTCAGACCCAAGGAAGAGCAGCAGCCAGCCTTGGGGAGAAGGCACCGCGAGACAGCGCCATTCCCTCCACAGTGGCCAGTGCTGGGAGCTTGTGCAAAGCAGATTCCGATACAGCAGGAGTGGGTAGGCCCAGATGATGCTGCCAGCCCAAACACGACTTTGAATGGGGGGCTCTAGGCCTGCACAGATAAAACTAGTCCCAGCTCTAGTGGGATCTAGGGCTCCTGTTAACCTGTTCAGAGCTCTGCCCTTAGTACAAGCTAGGCTCCTCATCTGATCCCCAAATAGCCCTGGGAAGGTCTCCTCACTATAAAAAACTGATGGCCAGGTGAATATGGCTGTGTTAAAACACACAACCCAGAATCTTGATGCTGGCTTAAAGCAGCTACTTTGGGTCCCATCAGTGCTCTGACCACTAAGAAGCTCACTGCTTAACTCCTGGAGTATTCCAAGATGTTTCCCATTACAAGAAGCACGTGGCTGCATCTGGTATACGGGGTTCCCATCACAGAAAGCACATGGCTGCATCTGGTATAAAGGGTTCCTACTGCATGAAGCACGTGCCTGCGTCTAGTATACCAGGTTCCCATCACAGGAAGCACATGGCTGTATCTGGTATAAAGGGTTCCTACTGCATGAAGCACGTGCCTGCGTCTAGTATACCAGGTTCCCATCACAGGAAGTACATGGCTGTATCTGGCTGCGTCTGGTATATGAGGTTCCCATCATGGGAAGCACGTGCCTGCATCTGGCATACTGGTTTCATTTATCTTCCTGCTCTTATTCTGTATCTAAACCCATCATCTATTTCTTATGAATTGTTATTTTCAAGAATATGTACACTTCTAACAACTTCCTAAAATTCTTTCTTGACACATATCTGTTACAGATCAATAAAATTACTAAACTAACTGAAATAACCAGCAAGCCCCTGATGCATGACAGAGCTTTAGATCTGTCAGCCATAATTTCCAACAGAGCCAATATAGTATCCATTCTTATCAATTCCAGCGTTTTCCCCAAGACACGTGGTTCCTATCATATTTGTCATCCACCAAAACCCTTCCTCAAGGGCACCTGCAGGCCCTCAACGCGCACCCACCATCAGGCGTGGCTCTGCAGCGATTCAGTCCTCCCAGCTGTTCGACATCTTCCAGCATTTCACCCATTCTCACGTGTCAATTCCAGCGTTTTCCCCAAGGTGTGTGATTTCCTACAAAACCACATATTTCTCACAACTATGTTATATTTTAGCCTCTACAAAATACCCAAACATATTCTCCAAAGGGTCATCTCTGTGGCGCATCCCATGAACATTTCCTTTCCTTAGATGCCCCCACCTGGCAACTCCTGGTGTCCTGGTACTGGTGTTCTCCCGAGGAGACAGGGAACAGGACTCGTCAGGCAGAGGACAGCATCCTGCAGGAAGAACCCGGGCTGCTCCAGGACCCCAGCTGGACACTGTGCATCCTGGCACAGCAACCTCACCATGCTCCCACCTCCAGTCTGGCCTTAGGGCCCTCCAACCCTGACCCCAGGATTCTGCCCAGCACTGGGAAACAGCCCCCAGGTGGGTGCCCCAAGCCTCTGCTGCTCTTCCTTTCATTCTGGTGCTGCAGCTAAGAGATGACAATGTGCTAGCAGCCCTCACTCTCAGCACCTCCTCGACCTCAGCGTCCACTCTGGCAGCGCTTAAGGAGCCCTTCAGCCCACCACAGCACCGTAGGAGCCCCTCTCTGGGCTGGCTGAGGCCGGGGCCTCCTCCCTCTGCTTTCAGGAAGGTGTGGAGGGAGAGGTGCGGGCCGGAACCGGGGCTGCGCTCGCGGGCTGGTGAGTTTCAACGGGCCCCGCACACACAGTGGCCAGCCCTGGGCAGTGAGGGGCTTAGCACGTGGGCCAGCAGCTGTGGAGGTTGCCTGGGTCCCCCGGCAGTGCCGGCCCGCCAGTGCTGCACTCAATTCTCGCGGGGCCTTAGCTGCTTCCCCACGGGGCAGGGCTCGGGACCTGCAGCCCGCCATGTCTGAGCTCCTCCCCCTGCGGTGGGCTTTCGTGCAGCCTGAGCCTCCCCGACAGGTGCCACCCCCTGCTCCATGGCGCCCAGGCCCATCGACAGCCCAAGGGCTGAGGAGTGCAGGCACGGCTCAGGACTGGCAGGCAGCTCCGCCTACAGCCCTGGTGCAGGATCCACTGGGTGAAGCCAGCAGGGCTCCTGAACTGGATGGGGACTTGGAGAACTTTTATATCTAGCTGGAGGATGGTAGGTGCACCAATCAGCACTGTGTCTAGCTCAGGGTTTGTGAATACACCAACTGGTACTCTGTATCTAGCTAACCTAGTGGAGACTTGGAGGACTAGCACTCTGTGACTCTGTGTCTAGCTCAAGGATTGTAAATGCACCAATCAGCACTCTGTGTCTAGCTCAAGGCTTGTAAATACACCAATCAGTACTCTGTGTCTAGCTCAAGGTTTATAAAAGCACCAATTGGTACTCTGTATCTAGCTAACTAGCACTCTCTGACTCTGTGTCTAGCTCAAGGATTGTAAAAGCACCAATCAGCTCTCTGTAAAGTGGACCAATCAGCTCTCTGTAAAATGGACCAATCAGCAGGATGTGGGTGGGGCAGAGACGGGAATAAAAGCAGGCTGCCTGAGCCAGCAGCGGCAACCCGCTAGGGTCCCCATCCACACTGTGGAAGCTTTGTTCTTTCGCTCTTTGCAATAAACCTTGCTGCTGCTCACTCTTTGGGTCCACGCTGCCTTTATAAGCTGTAACACTCACCACGAAGGTCTGCAGTTTCACTCCTAAAGCCAGTGAGACCAAAAACCCACCAGGAAGAATGAACAACTCCAGACGCGCTGACTTTAAGAGCTGTAACACTCACCATGAAGGTCTGCAGCTTCATTCCTGACAGCGAGACCATATGAACCCACCAGAAGGAAGAAGCTCCAGACACATCTGAACATCTGAAGGAACAAACTCCAGACACACCATCTTTAAGAACTGTAACACTCACCGCGAGGGTCCGCGGCTTCATTCTTGAAGTCAGTGAGACCAAGAACCCACCAATTCCGGACACAGAGCCACTTGGTGTTATCCAATTCATGGGACTTTTCTCAAAAGCTGGTGGACAGGAGAAGCTTTTTAAAACCCAGAAGTTAGATTTAGTTTAAAAAAAAATTACATATATAGATTTAAATGGACCAAGCAACTCCATATCCCAGAATCCCATGAAAAAGCTAATTTGACAACACTTAGAGAAATAAATTAGCAGAACAGAATTACTTGTCTAAAGTCACCTCTGGTTAAACTGGAAAATACACGTAAACACAGCACATCTTTCTTAGTCATCCTACACTAGAATTTTAACTCAAGATTTAGGAATTCTGTCAATTCTAAACAACTTGGAACTACAAAATAATTACCATTACTGCAAACTATTTTCTACTTGAAAAAAAACCCAGCTTTTTCTATAGAAAGGGCACAAGGACACAAGGAAATCCGAATGTGCCAGGCACACACAGAGAAGGAGCCCAACCACACTAACGCGCGGAGGAACCGTGTGCAGGGCCTGGCGTGTGCTGGGCGTAGAAGGTGCAATCCTGCATGTGGTCTCAAGGGGCGGGACTATTGTGGGCATCCTGTGAACGGTGGCAGTGCTCTATGCAAACGCAATAAAAATAAAACCATCATGAAAGGAAACTTTATCCCACACCTTACAGCAATATAGATTCCAGGCACTTCTGAGTAGCAATAATAAACATCTCATGCAGCTAAAAGGGAAAATTTCAACCCAAAAGGAAAACACACAGAGAACCCTGGTGGAGCCAGGTGATGGCAAGGGCTCTTGGCTTCACCTGGAAATGACGCAACTGCTCCTGAAAGTCACAGCCCAGCAGAAAAGAGCTGCTTCCTTCAAATAACTGCCAAGTTATTTGATCTTACTGAATTTCATTTATTTCTTTCAAATAAGTGATTAGCAATATCCACAAACCTTCATGACAGAAAATACTACCTTTGCTTTTTTTTTTCAATCAAGTAAGCAACCTGACCTGAGCTGTTTATTTAATGAGGTTTTCCAAATTAACTAAATCTGGCCAGGCCTGGTGGCTCATGCCTGTAATCCCAGCACTTTGGGAGGCCGAGGTGGGCGGATCACTTGAGATCAGGAGCTCAAGACCAGCCTGGCCAACACGGTGAAACCATGTCTCTACTAAAGATACAAAAAATCAGCCGGGCGTGTGGCAGGCACCTATAATCCCAGCCACTTGGGAGGCTGAAGCAGGAGAATCACTTGAATCCAGGAGGCAGAGGTTGCAGTGAGCCGAGATCGCGCCACTGCACTCCAGCCTGGGCAACAAGAGCAAAACTCTGTCTCAAAAAAAAAGAAAAAGAAAAATTAAATCTGTTGTATATCAGAGAGGTCAGCACCCACTTACCTTGATGTACTCCACCTTCAACTTCTAAGTGTAAAACCAGTTTTCTCAACTGACAAACACACTGTTTTTCAACTTCTTTCTCTTTTTCTAGCCCTACGACTCTTCTCTTCCTCTTTCCCCTACCAACCCCTGGTACACACCACCTTCATCCACACCTTCTAGGACCTGCCATGTGTCACCAGGTATGTGAAAGCTATCTCCATGGCCGCTTCCAGGAGGGCTGAAGGGGTGTGGCCATCAGAACCACCTGCAAGAGGGCTTTTTACTCTCCAACAGGGCTGGCCCTGCCCTGCTGCATCTGTCTACCTATGGGCTAGGATCCATAGGCTGAGAACTGCTACTGGGCTGCACCAGAGGTCCCTAAGAACAAGGGAGCCCCGCCCAAGAGAGAAAACTAACTTGGTGAGAGCAGGAAATGGGAGATTCCTCAAAAACAAAAACGTCACAGAACAAAGGGCGTCACCTCCCTGCAAAGGACCTAGTATCCCACCCAGAATTTAGTGGCTTGGTCCATGTTTTATCTGGGATTCAAACTCTGCAAACCTATGGTAGAATGAGAACAAAAGCTTTCGGCTTGTTTGCTAGCTGCTGAAGTTTAACAGCTAAAACATATTGAAAGCAGATCCATATTTATTTTGGGAGACTGAAAGGTTTCTCCGTCTCACAAGTAACTAATACAATCAAAGCCCTGGCAAACACAGCAGCGCGCGAAGAAATACAGCGTGAGGCTGGACAATAAAAAGTTGCACAGAATCCATTTGTCATTTTGGCCCACTCACCAGAGGCTCGGCAAGCCTGCTTCCCACAGCTCAGCTCATAAATCCCCATCTCAGGCCCACTCTCAGGACGTTCCTCCCCCAGTGTCGGAACTAGGACTTCCTATATACCGCAGAGCTCACTTCTGGGCACCCCTGTCTCCTCTGTGGACAGGGACTGAAAACCAGATCTCCTCCAGCAGGGCCACTGCTCCCCAGGGGACCCTGGCTCTGGCTCCGCAGCCTGCTCTGATGCCATAGGAAGGCTGTGCACCAGGCAGTCCGCACCAAACTGGGAAATGTCTGTGTGCCATCGGACAAGACCACTGCCGTGTCTTCAGGTCACCCCTGCCCCAGAGGCCTCGTCCTCCATCTACATGCTCCAGAGGGGAGCTTCACATCCGTCTGGAAGCCAAACCCAAGGACGTGGGATAAGTGCAGAGGCTGCAGCACCATGCACACCACCCTGGAGAGGCTGGCTCCAGCATCACCTGCCTGACGGCTCACAGACATCCTTCAACACTACACCAGCCCTATAGCTCCCCACTGTAGCCTGGCAAAGGATCATAACACAGCACTGAAACCCCCACTTTAGAGACAGGGAAACTGAGGTTTGGGGATTTTGAGTAACCTGGTCGTGGACACACGGCCCCTAAGTGGCAGAGTGAAGACTGGGATCCTATCCAGTATGGGTTCAGGGCCCACAGCCTTGACTGTATTGTGTTGATCTCAAAGAAACCGAGAGAAGATGCCCTGAAGACGACATCCAAATCCAAGGACTAAGAAAAGCTTCACAGGAGGAGGAGCTTAGAACAATGGTTAGGAGTTCAAAGGGGGTAGATTAAGAAGGTATTTGTATGTTGAAAAATCAGAGTGTGCAAAGGCAGAGAAAAGAAAAACGTGATGTAGTTGTACAAAAGGCAAGTGGACTCTTTTGGATAGAGCGGATTATAGGAAGGTGAGATAGGAGGACCAGGGTAAGGTGTCTGGGGCTTTGAAAGCAGTCCGAGGGCTCAGGACTTGGACATCTACAACAGCAGCGAGGCAGCCACCAGTGCTGGGCATGAGCATCAATGCCCACTGGATGCCCAGAGAATAACCTGGAGCCAGTGAGATGACTGAACGGCTATTTCACCAGCCCTAAGTATGTGGCTGCAAGGGGAGGCGTGGGACGCTTGGAAACCCCACAGAAATGGAAAACTCTTGCTGTGGGGTGATGGGAAAGACACAAGAGAAGAAGGGGTCCAAGATGGCACCAAGAGAATCCTGACAAAGAGGATGGGATGCCACGGATGAACCAAGTGTAGGCAGGAAAATCTGGGGTGGGGCCAGGGACCAGCTGGGCTTTAAACAAGTTCTACAGAGACCAGTGAACTGTCTCAACCACGACAGCACCGACCCTGCAGGAAGGAGAATTCCTCCTTGTTGCAGGGCTAGCCCATGTGTTGTGGGATGTTCACTGGCATCCCTGGTCTCCACCGACTGGATGCCGGCAGCACCCCCTCAGTTGCAACAACCACAAATGTCTACCATGACAGTTCCCCTGGGGGACAAAACTGCCCCCAGTTGAGAACCACTGGCCTAGTGAGGAAATGCTGCAAAAAAAAAAAAATAAGTAGCAACTGCAAATGAGAGACCACTCTGCAGGTCTCAGCTCGTGGCCATCTGAGCAATTCACGAAGCCTGTTGGTGTGCTCAGCACCTGACCGACAGGATCAAACTACACCAGGGACAAGCACAATCCCCTCAGGCTTCACACTGCTCTCATGAATAATGAGCAATCTCTCAAATAGGATGCCCAGTATAATCACAGAACCAGGCAAGCATGGAAGTAAGACACCATGAGCAAGAACAAGCCAAAAACTTTCTTAGCTTGTTCTTGAACTTTAATTTCCTTTCAAACTTTACAAAAGCTGCCTACCGTCTTGGGAAAATTATGTCACCAATATCCATGCTGACCAGATGACGAATGTCCAATACACAAGCAAAGACTTGAGATACTGGATGTATCAGATACAGACAGAAAGTAACTCAACCATTTTTAAAGAAGGAAAAGTCCAGCTTGCTCACAAAGAACCCCCATGTAGCTGAGCTCCATAATTTTATGACCCCTAAAATTCAGCCTGAAGTCAAAATGTTGAAAGAAATGGAATCTCAGTTTTTACTTTATATATTTATCACATAATATTAAAATACACAGATTATTTGATATGTTATCAGTCCTCTATTTCAACATGTAATTTCACACTAGGCTAATCATAAAGCCTGTATTATACTTGCATTTTTACAAACCAAGAGTCAAAGTAGGCTATGATAATAATATACAGTTTATCAATAGACTAGAAAATAAAAGTGGGGTTGGGGGACTGAAAGAGATATTTATCTACCACACAATCTTGTTTCACTTCAATTTTCTCAATTCCACTTATTATTTCTGGAAAAAATCCCACTAGTTATATTTTTCCTGGGCAATTCTTTCCCAATACTTCATTCTCCTTGGAAAAACAGCAGACCAGTGCTGTACTCCCAAAGTCAACAGGCGGAAACACACACACTGCAATTTTAAGTCTATAACACTTTCCAAACTTGGCCTTAGTTTCCAAAACTTCATCTTTGTTAGATATCCTACAAGTCACTAATACTAAAAACTTTATTACCAAGTCAGAAAAAAAAACCCTACCACATTGACACAAACCTAGGCTAGACAAAATCAGGTTCCAAAGGTGGTGGAGGGCACTACGGTACAATCAATTACCAAGGACTCAAGGACTCTCAGCTTTGATGACATTTCTCTCCCCACCGATTTGGAAATGGATTCCCAGGCAACAGTGGGAACCAACACCTCAGGCTTCCCACGGTGGTGTCGGAGGCGGCACAGGCTCTCTGAGCAGGAGGGTGCTGGGAAGCTCCTGATCTAATCACAATCTGGCCAGGGGACGATGATCTGGAGAGCATCCTCTCTAGTCCTTCTCAAAGGGGAGTATTCAGAATTTGAAGGCGCTTTTCAGTTGTCACAATGGTTGTGGGAGGTATCGACATTTAAAGGGGGGGAATCAAGAATGCAGAATGTTCTCCCATCATAAACAACAGTGTCATCCTGCAACCTGTGTCACTTTCAAATGTCCTGCAACACATTCAAGTCTAAAATTCATGAGACCCTAAACTATAGTTCCATTTACATGCAAACACAAAATTTTCTGCAGTTTTTCTCTGCGCAAAGTTTTCTAAGAACGCAACTATCCTGTAACTCAACGGAAAGGTGAACTTCATTTTCTTTGAAACTTTACAAAAACTGTCCACCATCTTGGAAAAATTATATCACCAGTGTCAACGTTGACCAGATGATGAATCTCCAATAAACAAAACCGTCTCAGTCTCCATTTGCAGCTGCTGCGTTCCAGGTACATACACCTGCTTGCCGCATTATGTCTGCTAGCAGAGTCCTGCCCAGGCGTTCCTGTTCTGAAGGCATATTATCTTATTATAAATGACTGCTCCTAAAGTTTTTCATTTAAACAGTACACGTAGATGCATATCATCCAGGAATTTCATTTCAGGAAAGTAAAGGCAGATTAAAAACTATGGGTATCAGACAGGGAGCTCCAATCTGATCCTGTTGAAACCATCAGGCTACAATGAGATGTTCCCAGTCCACACAAAGATGGGGAAACAAAACACATTTCTAAAACCTCCCTTAAACAAACAAACAAAAAAAATTAACTAGCTATAATATTTAACCTTTGGTATCTAAACAATTTAATCAAGTGTAGGAGGAAAAAGTCTGTAACGTTCAGACCAGGGGCATTGCTACAAAGAGAATAAAACATTTCAGCCCCTGGACCCGACAGAATTCCAAGTCTGCTTCTACCTGAGTATTAGAAAAGCTGAAGCCAGAAACAGCTAAATAAAAGGTAATGCAAGTAGGCATAACACAATAAAAGATATTACCTTCAAAATGCATTATTGTTGCCAATTATAAGAATCACTTCAACTTAATTTCAAAAACACAATCACCCTCAACAGAAACAGTCTTTTTTAAATTTCAAAGAGTATTACATTAAGGCAATAACTCACCTTCCAGCCATAATATCACTCTCCCCTCCTTACTGCAACACCACATTTCATAAATACTTCTCATCGACAAGTCAAGCTAATTCAGGTTAATTTTATTGTATTTTGGTGCTATCTCACATTTGTGTGCAATTACCTTTATCATTTTATTGCCAAGGCAGAAAGTAATCAGAACAATTATTTGAAAACGGAGGTTTATAAATTCTAAATCACAGTTGCTGGCATTTTTGATAAAGCAGCAGCTTTATCTCGGGAAGTGGCAGGGACATCGGATAAATCATGCATCAGTCAAGTGTAGCTGACCCCCAAGTGCATTGCACAATATCAGAAGTGCTTCCAAAGAAACTTTCCTGCATCATCCATCATTCTTCATAATACTAAAATAGCTGCACACCTGAAGAATAGGAGCTGGAGAATAATAAAAAAAAAAAAATCCAAGCAGTGTGGGCGAAACCATTAACTGGTCTCCCTTTTAAACTGTAAGATATGGCCTGGAAACCGGACCGCGCACATAAACAAATATGACTTTACAATAACTCTAAACATCTGTATTCATATTCGTCAACTCAGTTTTAAATATAAATGAAATATGGGGTAGAGCCGTAAAAAGAAAAAGTGCATCTCTGGACTACATGCATTTTTACGTTCTGTTTGGGTCCGGCTGCTGCCTCTCTAAGGCTTGTCTCGACATCTTGTTCTCTATTGCTCATTTTGTTCTAAAGTTTATTGCTTAAAAAAAAAATGTAACTTGATTTTAAGGAAAAGAATAAAGGGAGAAGCCCCTGAATCCCCACGTGTGGTTTGGCCTAAGTTAATTACACCGCCAGGGAGCACAGAAATTTAGGAAGGGAGGCGGCCCCATCCCCAGTCACCCCTCTTCACGCAGGGGAAAAAATTCACCCCAACCTCAGCTGCAGCCTTCCTCAGGGAGGGACGGCTCATCTCACCTCTGGCATACGTGAGCCACATTCTTCACTGACTGTTTAAGGCAAAACCAAACAATTATGTGATCATTTATTTCCTTTTTTATCAAAAAGCAAATACCCCAGAGAAAGACGGCTTCTGGACCTTTTTGTAGGTGACCTTATGCCAACGGACTATCAAAAGGTCTAGCTGGGTAGGAACACAACGTATTAGCTACATATGCCTGGCACTGGGCCAGGTGCTTTACATGCATGATCTCATTTACTCCTCACAGCAAACCTAAGGAAGACCAAATGGTGTGTCGATGAAGCAGCAGACAGGGAGGTTACGGAACTCGCCTAAGGACACAGCACTTGAGGGGCAGGTGGGTATTCCAGATTAAGTCAACATTCTTCAAAGCCTGGACTTCAGCCAGGACTCTCCCCAAGCTCCAGGACATAGAGACACACTCCGCGCTGTACCAGTCAGGATGGCTGTGACACTCTGGAGTAACAAACACCACCAAACCCGCTACGGGTCTGGGCTAGCCCCAGCAGCGGCCTTGGTTCGTGCAAGCTTGGCGCCACAGGCTGCACCCATCCTGTCCCACAGCTGTCCCAGTACCACATGGGGAGGAGAACCACGAGCTGGTGTGCACACACATCCACCAAGAAGTACCACATGCCACTCCAGCCCACGCTCATTAGCCAAACCAAGTCCACGACCAAGCCACCCTTGAGGGAGTGGAACGGGGCAGTCCTCCTGCACATCCAGCAAAGTGGACCTGAAAACAGAGGTGAGCCCTGCCTCCCTGGTCTACCACAGACACGAATGCTGCTCAATTCAGGCTTCCTTTCAAATTAAAGCACTGTTGGACAAGAAACATGTTTAGAGTCCTCGGAATGGTCGTGGTGACCATGGCAGTCATACCACTAAAATCACCACCTGTGGCAGGTGCTTCGATGGAAGAAAACCCACAGCTGCTTATCTTGATGATAAACAGAAACATGAAAACCAAAGAATGGGGAGGTAAATGACTGACTGACTGACTTATCAATAAATGCATAAATCCACAAGGCAGATAAAAAGGAGTAAACACTATAAAAACAAATCAAGCCCACCAATTACAAATCTCTGTGACACGGAAACATTCTATTTAGTTAACTCTACAGCCACATTTTCCAAACCACTGCAAAATAAACCCTCCATTTTCCAGGGAGATAAATACTTTCTCGGTTTTGAAAGTGAGGACTGCTGTTCCTCATCATGGACATGTGTGGAGGTCCAACCTTTGGCCTAGAGAAAATAAAGGCATCCTCCCCCACCCCCGCAGGAGGCAGGGTAGCTCTGAGAGGTAGCAGGGCCCAAGCCCAGAGAGGGAAGAGGCGGCAACTTTGAGCGAGTGAGTCCATGGAAGCCCCTGACCTCCAGTCACTGCTGTTTCTAGATTCACTGAGGGAACTCTGCCCAGGACAACTGCCATCGGCTAAGAGCAAGAAAGGACCTGTGTGCCAAGGGTTTTGATCCAAGAGTTGCCAGAGCCTGTTGGTGGACTCTGACACCAGGAAGTGACTGACCCGGTCACTGAGCTCGACGTTTTGGCTTTCCTTTACCTCTCCAAGTCTGTACAACTCTGAAGCTCTATAATTCTATCTAGTTTTAAATTTACATGAAGGCTCTCAGTGAAACAGATATCACATTAATCAGAGACACTGAACTGTTCAGGCAAAGTAACCCTGAATTTTATGTCATACACTTAACATTTGGGCTGGGTGCAGTGGCTCATGTCTGTAATCCCAGCACTGTGGGAGGCTGAGGCGAGTGGATCATTTGAGCTCAGAAGTTTAAGACCAGTCTGGACAACATGGTGAAGCACTGTCTCTACAAAAACATACAAAAATCAGGAAGGCGTGGTGCTGGATACCTGTAATCCCAGACACTCAGGAGGCTGAGGTGCAAGGATTGCTCAGGAGGTGGTTACAGTGAGCTGAGATCACACCACTGCACTCCAGCCTGGGCAACAGAGTCAGATCCTGTCTCAAAATAAATAAATAAAAAAGTTAACATTTGAAATATTAATAAAATCAATCTTACAATAACTCATGGAGAGAGGTGATATAATTCGTGTATCACAGGTGAGGAACCCAGCACACTGCAGGTGAAGAATTTGCCTCAGGTCCCATTTCGAGTAAGCTGTAGAAGCCTAAAGTCGAGCGTAGAGATTCCAATCCCCAGAGCCCTGCCTCTTCACCACTGCACCCTCCTGTTGGCTGAAGCAGCCCTGCGAGGCAGCCCCCTGACGGCCCAGGGCCCAGGCGGGTGTGAATCCCCCACCCAGTTCACCCCACCAGAGCACACGCCTCTACGGTAGGAAACCAGGCAGTGCCCAAATCAGCGCCAATGAGGACTTTCTGAACAAATGCGACACTGGTATTCCTCCACATTGTTGGAGAAGTTGTAAAAATCCAATCTTTATGGCCTTTCCAATCCCAAGATTTATGGCGTGAGTCCACAATCAAAAATTTGTGTCAAAAAGAGTGTAAGAAAAAGGAAGATATGCTTAAGAAAGAAAGAATTAGGAAACATCTAACCTATTAATATACAATAGGTGAATTTTCAGGACAATTAACTCCAAATCATTTTTCAATCGGTTATATTCTCTCCCTTCCAAAAATAAGGTCTAATCATTTCATGCATATATCCAACAATTTTCAGTCATCTGGTGAAAACTGACAATAAAGGTGTATTTCCATCAGCTATTTCATAGTCTTTTGTCACCAAGACACCCAATTCGAGTAAAAACATGATAAAGCAGGAGTCTAGTGATCAGATTCTACATGGCACAGTATCCATTAAAGTCTCCAACACTTCATAAGACTTCTGACTGTGTTCTATAGCATGAATACTGTATCACCCTTAATGTTAAAATTCAACCAGGTCTTTTAAAGGGTTTTAGGTTCATCAAATGAATTTTCAATATTTCTGTTTACAACAAAAATAATTAAGAATCATAATGAATCAGACATAGGTATAAGATGCGAATTCCACAAAAATAGAAGTTAGAAAACAAAATGAGTTAAAGAAAAAGAAAAAATCTCTAAATTAGCAGAAAATGCTATTAAAGGTAATTGTTATAACAACAGTAGAGGGTCTTCCTTGCTTTATTTCATTTTGTTTTCCACATGCAACAATTGGATATCTGAGAAATAAGTTAATTTGCTGGCATATCCATTTGGAAACATGCCATCAGTTTCCCAAGAGCCAAAGTGAAAGCTGAGTAACAAAATAAGTAATGAAACAAAAGGATTTCATTTTCTGACTATTTGAGTCCAAATGTCAACCCTATATTCCTAACCATGTTTACAGAAGAATTCTGTAGATTGAACTTTTTTCACCAAGCAAGCATAGGAAATACTGTTCTTCACAAGTAGGGCTTTTTCTACTAAGCCTCATCTGCATCTAGTGGCTGAAACACAATGACACAGGATTTACCAGATTCTTTTTAAAAGAAGCCACCATATAAGCAAACATATTGAAGACAAAGAGCGCCAGGTTTCTCGATGTTGGAGAAGGGAGCTACAAAGAGGAAAGGCAGAGATTAGAATAAAACCTGCTGTGCTGAATTCAAGTTAGAGGCATCAGATGAACTTGTAGTTTTTAACACGCATGCAGACAGAAAACAGAAATAAATACAGATGCATGGGTCAGTAGACATACATACTGCCCCAGCTCCTCCCACTGAGAAGGGCAGGAAAAGCAGCACCTCAGCAGCAGCGAGCACACTCAGCACCCAGATCTTGGCTGCTAAACATCATTCTCCAGCTAAAAGGAACAGAGGCTCCTTGGAGAAATGACTGAATCCAGGGCTGGGGCAGGGAAAACACAAGATACAACTGGATCATACTGTGGTCCCAGAAAGTAGGAAAGCACGAGAAAAACGATGGGCAGGTCCAAAAGACATAGGAGCCAAACTCAACAGTTTCCCAAAAGCCAAAGTGGGGGCTATCTGAGTAACAAAATTAAGTAAAGACAGCACTGGACTACACCCCAGAAATTAAAATAAATATCCATGAGTCTATGCTGATGTGAATAATTGAAAAACTAATAAATAAAAGGGAAAGAAAAGACAGCTCTTGTTTACAGAACAGTTCCCATTGGTAAATGAAAAGGGAAGGAGGGAAATACAAGCATTAGGGAAACAGTACAGTAATAACTGCCACAGGCAAGACACACCCATGGTCACTAAGATGAGTGGGTGAAAGCCTGAGCAGAACCAAGATGGTCTCAAAATGTCTCCCCCCAGGTATTAATTACCAATGGGAAAACTTAAATTACCAAGAGGAAATGCACAAGAGTCACCATACCCAGTGTCTAAGCTAACATCACATGTCAGTCCAAGTAACTGACAGACATACGTCCCTAGGACAGGATGCCTCAAGGGGGCACATCACTTCAGTGCCTTCTTACCAAAAACACATAACCTCTGTCTCTCCATGAGACAACATCAGCAAACCCAAACAAGAGGCATCCTACAAAATACCTGATCAGCATTCTTCGAAAGGGTCCAGGTCACAAAAAACAAGACAAGAGGAACTGACACAAGTTAGATGTCTTAGTTCCTTCTGGTTGCTGGAATAAAATACCTTAGACTGGGTGCTCTGTAAACAACAGAAATTCATCTCGCACATTCTGGAGGCTGTAAAGGCCAAGATCAAGGGACCGCCAGGGCCCTCTTCCTGGTTCACAGAGAGCACCTTCTTGCTGCATCCTCACGTGGTGGAAGAGGACAGTGAGCTCCCTCAGTCCTCTTTTATAGGCACACTAATCCCATTCTGAGGGCTCCGCCCTGACCTAGGCATTGCCCAGAGGCCCCACCTCCAAATGCCATCACCATGGGGGTAGAGTTTCAACACAGGACTCTGGAGGAAACATAAGTTCAGATCATCGCACTAGAGGAGACAAAGGAGAGATGGCAAGGTTTACAGCAGTGCACCCGCGTTAACACCCTGGTTGTGGTAAGTGTGAGGTGTTACTACCTACAGAAACTCGGTGCTATCTGTGCAACTCTTCAGCAAGTCTAAAATTTATCTCAAAATAAAAATCCCCCAAAAAAGCCATTCCATTGTCATCTGTGTACATGCAGGGTCTAATCCGACCCCAAAGTCCTGCAATTCAGGAAGAGGAGAGAGGACCAGCACAGCGTGAAGAATCTGCAGGGCCCTCACCACGCCCTCGCTGCTGACCGCAGTGCCATACCAGCTGACCGGGGAGGCACAGAGCTGTGCACCACCCCTCCGTGAAAACCCTCCCCTTGCCTCTAGAATCCAGAACTGACACTGCATGTCTGCCTCGGAAACATGCTGGTGTAGAGACCGGGGAGTGGTACGAGCCGTAGCTAGGAAATACAAAGGTTAAATAGATCATAAATTAAGATCAGTGTCAGCTGGCCAGCAGCTTTATATCGTATTATAAATGAGATCAGGAAATGTTGTTCCCCCTATTAAAATTAGAAACCATTCAGAGTATTTGCTTCAGAACTTCTACCCCAATAGGCTTCCCTTGCCAAAAAGGGGAAAAAAACATTGGCCAGGCACAGTGGGTCATGCCTGTAATCCCAGCACTTTGGGAGGCCGAGGTGGGAGGATCACTTGAGGCCAGAAGTTCAAGGCCGACCTGTGCAATGTAGAGAGACCCTATCTCTACAATTTTTTAAAAAAAGAAAAAAATTAACAAAATAAAAATAAATATATACCAAGATCCCTTTTAAAGTATAGTAATTAAAAGGAGAAAAGGTATAGATGATGAATGAATTTATGTAAAATACCACCAAATGCTGGCTCCCTTGTGGGTTATTTCTCTCTGTATTTTTTCCCCAGGAACCTCTAGAGCACGGGACAGCTAGCCTCAGTGCCCCATCCCCATTCCACGGCTGCACAAGCTGATGCGACAGAAACCCTGGAGACCCCGGCCCAGGCTGCACCGCCCTGAGTGGGTTCCGGGTCAGACCACCTAGAGCAGATGGAAATAATGGCTAGAGATGGCTGCCAGTATTTTATTTAGACATTTTTATAAGGAAGCCAGAGGTTGCAAGCACCGCTAGGATAACTATACAAATTTTGATTTTACTAAAATGTTATGTCCCCTGAGCCAAGGTATTAATCTTGTTATAAAAGTAGTCTCTCCACTTGCTAGCCATTCATTAAACTTTCATCAGTTTTAAGATGTACTTAGTGTTATTGGAGCCTATGGAAAAGGCAAATAGCATACAGCACCAAGGCAAGAATTGGACCAGCTTTTGGAGGGGGATGGAACGGAGGAAGACTTAAGCGTGACAACGAAAATTCCAGGCATTCAGGTTTCCCGAAATATTTATAAAACAGTTTTCAGCTTGTAGCAACATTTGATCTCTAAGAAATAAATTACCAATTATTTCTTAAAGGGTGAGGATAAATTAAAAGCGAGACTCCAAATGGCATATACTAAAACAAAACCGCCTCCCATTGCTCTGTGCTCTCCACAGACAGCCGTGTGCAGGGGGAGGCCTGCGAGTGCCAGCCCCCGGCCGCAGGGACCTCCAGGAATGTCTAATGCAGTATCAATCTTGTCAGCTGCATGCCATCCATCCACAGCCTGCTGGACGCTGGGGAGGACACCAGACTCTGGCCTGTGAATGCTCTGGGAATGTCATTACATTCTGTGTTTACTGACCAGACACAGGCCTATTTCTGCAGGAACTTACATCCTGATGAAGTTCTGATGTCATTTGAACTACGTGAAGAAGCTCTGCCGAGAAAAAAGGGAAGAAGAATCCTGGTGGAAAGAGATAAGCCTACGACGGGCCAGATTCCATACACGTTTGACAGGAAGGCATGTCCACGCAATCATTTCTCTGCCTTTGTGCGATATCGTGTAAGGTTATGATTATATAAAATGGCTGCAGAATTTTGGAGTAGGACCTATCAAAAGAGATGAGGATTTTCTTTCTCTACAAGCAAACGGGAATTTAAAAGTTCAGCAGTCCATCGATCATCAGTGATGAGTTACAATCAGCAAATGAAATGTAGAAGATGGTCTCTCATCACTTGGCCTATAAAAGCTTCTGATCCGTGCGGTAAAAATGCACTGACTGTAATAAGCACTCCATTAGAACAAATAAAACCAAACACCTAATTACCAAGTGACTATTTATAGTTTCTAAAATAACTTAACCCAGTTTCACAAAGCAGATATTTTGAGATTCAAAGAAAACTCCTGCTCTATTCCAGCATTAGGTACTACATTTATTTTGCTTAGACCCAGAGGATCAAGAGTTCTGTAACTCTAAATTACGTTATTTGTGCCATGAATTCAAATAATTAGTCTCATTTACCAACAGCAGTTACTTATAAAAGAAAACAGAATCATAAATGTAAATTGTTAATCCTGACAAAAATTCACAACCTGGTTTAAAGGAACATTTCAGAGTCAAGGAAAGAATGTCTGTGTGGGGTCGGTAATATCCTGAGTTTATTTAAATGGGTTTTGCAAAACTAGCTCATGCCAGCACAATCTTTTATGCTTCTCTGCTTCAGCCTATTTTATCTTTTTAGTGTCTTGTTCAGGCAAATTCCTTTCCCCACAGGGTGACGCCCCTATTGACACAGTACAGAGAAGGAAGTTTGTGATCTGTGACATCCCAAAAAAGGAGCTCCTGGTACTCAGAGCAGTCGTGGTAAAAATAAAGGAACAAATAAACAAATAAATACAAACAAGCAGAGAAAACCGGATGTCAGGATCAGAATAGACTCTAAAGACCACTTAAGACCATTAAACAAGCATCGTCTCCATCTAGACGGGCAGTGTCCATAGGCAGCTGTCAGCCACATGTGGCTACTTATTTAAATTTAAATTAATTGGAATGTAATAAAATTTAAAACTCAGTTTCTAAACCACAGGAGTCAATTTCAAGTGCCCAGCAGCCAATGTGACTAGTGGCTACCATATTGGGCAGCAGAGACACAGAACATTTCCATCATTGCAAACACTTCTGTTGGAAAGCCCTAGCCAATCCTGTCCTTGCACGTATTAGGGAAACTGAGACCCAGAAGGTAATGAGGACTTGAAGTCTCTGATAAGCCAGGAACCCAGAGTTCACCGGCTGACACGCAGCACGTGGCTGGCCACCGAGCCGGTCATTCAGGTAAGCCCCAGGGAAGCTTGAGCTCCACATGGTCAGGAACTTGTCTGGACAGTTCAAGGTCAGGGTCCAGCACACACCCCACCCGCTCCCCAGGTGACTGAGGTTTTTGAATGAAGAGATGCAAAAAAAATTACCATATCACCATTGGGGCTTCAAAATTATACAACACAGTCCTGAACTCAGGAAGCTAAGAGGCTGGTTAAGAATTTCTTAATGGCCAGGCGTGGTGGCTCACGCCTGTAATCCCAGCACTTTGGGAGGGTGAGGTGGGCAGATCACGAGGTCAGGAGATCGAGACCATCCTGGCTGACATGGTGAAACCCCATCTCTACTAAAAATACAAAAAATTAGCTGCGCACGGTGGTGGGCGCCTGTAGTCCCAGCTACTCGGGAGCTGAGGCAGGAGAATGGCGGGAACCCGGGAGGAGGAGGTTGCAGTGAGCCAAGATCGCACCACTGCACTCCAGCCTGGGCAACAGAGCAAGACTCTGTCTCAAAAAAAAAAAAAAAAAAAAAAAAAAAGAATTTCTCAATGTAAGACATAAGAAGTCTTCCCTGTGTGTTGAGTTCTCTAAACACTATATTAAACATCTTTGTGAACAAAATTTTAATTATTTCTTTAAGACAGAGTCTCATATGAAATTGCCCTAAATTCCTAACAATGGAAGAAGGTTGTATCTTTACAATAGGACACTCTGCCATTCTCCAAAAATGATATTAAAGAGTTCAATATATGGCTAAGTACTTACAAGGTCAGGTGAAAAAGGCAAACACACAACTGTGATGATCCCACATGTGCAAAGGACTGGGGTGTAAGTGTGCACGTGATGTCTGTGCATATAAGACAAGTCTCTAGAGTTTCACTCAGCTTTGTCCCCTAGAGAGTACTGCAGCAAACCTTTCTGAAAAGGGCTGCTTCCCAGATTGAAGGCAGAAATATAAACATTAGTGAGCCCCAGATCCCACACTGGGCCTTGCGCACAGTGACCCCTCTTAAATCCCTCTAACTGATGGAATCCATATTGGGATGCACACTTGCAGATATTGATAAGAACCTAAGGATCTATTTTAATATTACTTTTTCTAAATCTTCAAGATTTTTATCTATATTTATTTTCTGATAGCTTTATGCAAAAACATTATCAACTCAGTTGTTTTGAGAAAACTGGATTAAGAGACTATGACACACTAGATATTGAATAAATGGCAATGTTTCAAAGTTTCCTGGATGGCCTCTCTAGCAAGCAGGCGCAATCCAAAGAGAATCGGGGCACTCGGGAAAAGGAGAGGAAGCCAGGGCTGGAGGAAGCAGTGGGAAGGTGGGCAGCATTAGCAGAGAAGGCGCACACCCCTGTGATCTCCAGATGCTCCACTGGGGCCTCCCTGACAACCCAAGGGCCCTAATTGAGTGAGAAGCCTTAGGAAGACCTAGATCTGAGTGGTGCTGCCCTGAGACCCCCTGGTTCCAGGCAAAAGAAACCCAAACACCCACCCTTAGAGAAAAGGAGAGAAAAGCGTCCCTAATTTAAGAGGCACTCAGGAGTCAAACAGGTTACAGGCAACAGAGACCCAAACACCCACCCTTAGAGAAAAGTAGAGAAAAGCATCCCTAATGTAGGCACTCAGGAGTCAAACAGATCAGGCTCAGCCCATATAAATTAATAATCAACCACGTCATCAAACAAGGTCCCGTGTCATCATGAGAGTTACAAGAAATCACAGAAAGATGAAAACCACGAAGCTCACAGTCGACCCACAGGATTGCAGATATTTAAAGCAACCTGCCAAGAATATGCAATGAGCATTTATGAAATGTGTGGGCAAAGGAAGATAGAGGACAGGAGAAAGCATGAGCAAGGAGAAAGCAGAAATCTAAGATTTCAATCAAGATTTCAATCAAGTTTTCAGAATGGATTTTCATTTCCAAGCAAAACAAACTAATGGAGGCAGCCCAATACTCCCGAAGGAACTGGAAAAAGTCAGAAAAATCACAAAACTCATCTTTTAAAATGTTATAGAGCTGTGGAAGTAACCAGGACTAGGGGGACTGGGACTGTACAGTGGGGACTGCCCTTTGCTGCCCAGAAACACTCACTGATCCTGGGTGTAGATGGGGAGCACCGTGGCAGGCCACGCAAAGCCACTCCACCTGGGAAGGGGAGCCAAGGAAGCTCTGGGTGGTCTGTTGGGGATGGTGTGAAAGATCCGAATCAGAAGAACCCCAAAAGCGCAATCAATTTGCTATCCTATGGGGCTGCGTTCATGAGCCTAGGGAGCTGAGTCAAACGAGGGCTCCTAAAAGGAAAAGCGTATTCTCCCTTAATCTAATGGCACTTAAGAGATGGGTGAGAAGAAAGGTGGGCGGAAAGACAGACAGAGAAGGGCCTGCTTCAAACATAGTCACATCTCCCATCAGGACCTTAGGAGACTTTGAAACAGGGGAGGTGGAAAGCTAAAGAGCTCAGCTCAAAACCTTCTAAGGGGAGAACCAAGGGATCTCCCAAAGTGTTTACAGGCTGAGGAGAAAGAGACCATGGGCTTCCAATCAAAAGACCATGCTCAAAGGGAAGGTCCAACTAGGGACTGAGTTTTAGTAACATAACAGGCCAGCCCTGACCCAGATCAACCCCTCATGAAACTAAGGTCCTTCACCCCTCACTCCATATGCCTAACCAAGGGCAAAAACAGCTTTTGCTTTGATGAAAAGCATGGCAATCCAGGGGTTTTACAGTCCTTTATGCACAAGTCCAGCAAACACAATTTTAAAAGCATGCAAAAAGCAAAAACATGTATTTAATAATTAATAATAAAGAGAAGGGAAAAAAGAAGAAAATACAAGCAGAGGAATAGATGTCCACAATACTAGTGTTAGCAGATAAGAACTGTAAAATAATTATGATGGATACGCTTAATAATAAGAGGAAAAGACAGGCAACAGAAGTGGGAAAGTGAAGAATTTTAAATACAGAATTAAAATACATATTAAGGTACAAAACAGGCATTCTAGAACTGAAAAATACAAAATTTGTAATTCAGGATTCATTGAATGGGTTTAGTAACAGACTGGACACATCAGAAAATAATGTCCATGATCTGCCAGAGAGCTCAACAGAAAAAATCCAAACTGTGGTAGAGAAACGGGAAAGGAATGGAAAGAAAACAAGAACAATAGAGAGCCAAAGGACAGTCAAAAGGACTAACCTACCTATAATTCAACTCCCAGAGGAAAGGACAGATTGGATGAGGCAGAGCAATATTTGAAGGGACCAGGGTCAAGAATTTGCCAATAGATGACAGAGAGCAATCCAGAAATTCAAGAAGTTCAGCAAACCATAAGCAGAATAAACATGAAGAAAACCTCAACAAACTATAACAAAATTAGCTTCAAACCAAAGAAAAGATCTTAAAAGCAGCCAGTGTAAAAACATTTGCATTACCTTCAAAAGTGCAACAATAAGACGGACAGCTGACTTTTCAGCAAACTTCAGAAACCAGAAGACGATGGAATGTTATATTTTACGAGGTAAATAATTGCTAACTCAACAATCAATAACTATTAGTTTTTAAAAATGGAGCCAATTCACTGCCAGTTGACTAGCATTAAAAAAACTAAGTAAACATACAAGTCCTTCAAGCAGAAGTCAGCCCAGATGGAGGCATGATGATGGAGAAGCAATGGAGAGCACTGGAGGGCAAGCATGGGGCACGGTGACACAAACACCAAATGTTTAAACAATGACAAAAGTGACTACTGCATTTTAAATGTATATATAATTAAAATATAACAGCATCCAAGCTGGGAGAAAGGGAAATGACTAACGTTTTCTAAAGTATTTTACTGTTCAGGAAGTGGCAAAGTAGCAACTTAGGTGAACTATAATAAGTCCAGGGTGTATACTATAATCTCCAGGCTAATCACGAAATGAAACATACAAATCTGTATAACCAGAAAGAGGAGAAAAATGGATTTAAAAAGTATTTTTTTAATCAAAAAGAAAGCAAAATAAGTTAGAAATAAAGGAACAAATAAAGATGGGACAAATAGAAGACAGATAGCAAAATGGTAAAAGTAAGTTCAACTATAATTATTTTAATGTGACTGGACTAAACAATTCAATTAAAAAATAAAGACTACCAAACTGGATATTTTTAAAACTATATTACTTCACACACATTTTAAATATAAGAACAAAGGCTGCAAGTTAAAGGGTGGAAAAAGATTGTGCAAAAATAAATATAGCTTCATATAATTAACCTAACCAGTTTTTTAAAAAGAATAATCTTATAACAATAACAATAAAGAATAAATAACCTTAAAAGCAATTAAACCGCTAGTTTAGCCAAAGTTAAAAGCAATAAATTAATAAGCCTGGTCTAGGAGGTGTTTAAAGGATGATTCTTAGTGGTCAAGTAATGTTCATCCCAGGAATGCAAAGATGGTTTAACATTAATAATTCCCTAGAAGTCATGATCCACACTAACAGATATGGGGGTGGGAATCACATAAACAGCTAAATAGATGCAGAAAAATCACTTAATAAAATTTGAAGACTGACCATAATTTTTAAAAAGTTTTCAAGGAACAGTAGAAGAGAAGGAGATTTAGAAGTTTTTTTTCAGCTCTGAAATAGTTTCTGATAATTGTTTCCCTCCTGGAGGGAAGCAAAAAAAAAAAAAAAAAAAAAAAGAATAAAAAAAGAAAACAAAATTCAGACAACCAGAAGAGAAAGAAACTTCCTTTCTACCACAAGTCTAAAGCAAGCATCATTTTTGGTAATGAAGAGTTAGCAGTTTTCCCTTTAAAACAAGTAACAAAATGAGTGTATTATCCCCACATGTACATAAAATGGAACTGGAGATCCTAGTGCAATATGACAAGTAAAAGAAAGAAATGGTTTACAGAGTAGAAGGAAAGAAGCAAAACTCTGTCTATTTAGAAAAAACAAAGAATATATATGTGGTATATTCATTTTTAAAAATTAGAAAGTAAATTAAATATAAGATGAAGACATGAAAATTAATAGCATTTCCACATAACAGTCATAAAGAAAAATCCAATCCTAGAAAAAGATACCATTTATAATATGAATGGCAACAACAACAAAAAATAAGGACATAGGGGGAGTATTTCAAAAGGTGTACAAGCTCTTTATGAAAAAACTTATTAAAATTTGAGAGACATTAAGGAAAACTGAGAGAGAAAGAGAGAGAGTGCAAGAACGCACATTCCTGAAGAGGCAGATTCATATCCTAAAGATCTTATTCTCCCCACCTTAGTCTACAGACCCAAGGACCTCAATCAAAATACCAAACGGGTTAGTCTAAGAATTTGACAAGCTTATTCTGAAATGCGAATGGATGAGCAAAGGCCCAAAAAGAATCAAGAAACTCCTGAAGAGGAAAATCAATATATGAAGATTTACTCACCAAATTTTTCCTTTTTTCTTTTTCTTTTTTTTTTTTTTTTTTTGAGATGGAGTCTTGCACTGCTGCCCAGGCTGGGCTGGAGTGCAATGGCACTATCTTGGTTCACTGCAACCTCCGCCTCCTGGGTTCATGTGATTCTCCTGCCTCAGCCTCCCGAGTAGTTGCGATTACAGGGGCACACACCACCACACCAGGCTAATTTTTTGTATTTTTAGTAAAGACTGGGTTTCACTATGTTGGCCAGACTGGTCTCAAACTCCTAAACTCATGATCCGCCCACCTCAGCCTCCCAAAGTGCTGGGATTACAGGCATGAGCCACCATGCTCAGCCGACTCATCAATTTTAAGAGTTAGCCCAAAGCTATAGTAATTAATGCATTGTGGCATTAGCACAGAAAGACAAAAACATCGATGAAACAGGAGAGCCCAGAAAAAGGCATACGTCCACTTGGAATAGTCAGCGGCTCCAGCACCATTTACTGTGTATCTCTTCATTTCTCCAGGGCTCTGCACTGCCTTTCTTGCTCTATATCTGCATGTCACGTGTTTGTCATATATGTGCAGTGAAGCCACTGCAGAGTCCTGGAGAAAGGAGGGGTTACCCAATACATGGGACTGGAGCCACGGATTATTCATATTAAAAAAGAACTGAACTTCCACTCCATACCACAGCAAAAGTTACTCACAAATGAGCTGCAGACTTGTATATGAAAAGGAAAACTGATACTTTCACAGGAAAATAGTGGAATTGTTATGACTGGGGATAAGGAAGGGCTTTGAAACAAGACGCAAAATGTGCAAACTATAAAGGAAAAGAATCATAAATTCAATTACATGCAACTATATTAAAATTAGAAACTCTTGTCCATCAAAAGGCACTATAAAGAAAATGAAAACACAGCCAAACGGGGAGGAGACAATTGCAGCACATGTAACAGACAAAGGATTAGAATCCAGACTATATAAGATAATCCTATAAGTTAATAACAAAAAGAAAATCCAACAGAAATATAGGCAGAAAGGGTATGAACAGGCATTTCGCAAAAGAGGCCTGATGAACGGCAACATGAAAAGATGCTGAAGGTCGCTCGCGATTGGAAGTGCTAATGAAGATCATGATGAGATAGGATTTTTTACCCAGTAGGTTAGCAACTGTTAGTAGCATGATAACTCCAAGTTTTGGTAAGGAGGTGGATTAACTGACTGGGGTCTATCTGCTTTAACCATTTTTACAAAAGTTACTGTCCTGTAACACTGAACATTGACACTCCAATCATTCTACCCTTGAGTAGAAGGAGAGAAAATTTCAAAACTTAACCATCTGACATTGAGAAACAGCTTGACCTCCCACTACAAACCATATAGGTATATGTGTGTGTACAGGGGTGTGTGTGTGTGTGTGTGTGTGTGTGTGTGTATTCTCTCAATGTCTAGGATCCAACTTAAAATACACATATAAGAAGCAGAGAAACATAACCCACAATCAGGAGAGAAAATATACATACATACACCTATATGGTTAGCAGTGTATAAAGAAAATGAAAACGCAGGCCACAAACTGGGAGAAGACAATTGCAGACCATACACCTGACAAAGGATTCGAATCCAGACTGTACACAATAATCCTGTAAATCAATAAGAAAAAGAAATCCCAACAGAAATACAGGCAGAAAGGATATGAACAGGCATTTCATACATAGTGGGTGTACATATATATGTGTATATATGTGATGGATATACACAATTTTTTGTTTCCCTTCTGGAGGGAAGCAGAAAAAAAGAAAACAAAATTCAGACAACCAGAAGAGAAAGAAACTTCCTTTCTACCAAAAGTCTATGGCAAGCATCATTTCTGGTGATGATACAGTGTATATATTACACACACACACACACACACACACACACACTCCTCTTCTTTACAACTTACATGTAATCCAAAACTCTGCAAGTGAACCCATTTTCTCCTTTACTTCCTAGCAACCCCAGAGATGTGATGTCACTGGAAAAAGTTTGGCCTTTACAGATAATCAGAGTCCTACTTGAAAAACTAACTGTTCCTCCGAGGAACCACTGCGACCACCATGACTTCTTCGATTCCATCCGCTCATGAGAGCAGGGCAAACCATCCAAGCCACCTGCAGGGCACCTAATTATTCTTTGTCAAGAGTGGGCATGGCTGCAGGAAAACTGTCATCCCAACAAGTAGGAGGCTAACGCTGGGTGGTTCATACCAGCTATCCAAGTAGCCCAGGACAAAAGACAGTCCTAGTTGATTGATAGTTCAAATGCAGAGCTGCACAGAGCTCTCTAGGCTGCCCAGGTACGCTGCCATACAAGGGTTTAACGTTATCACCACTATTACATTTAACTGATTAAAGCCCTGACTGCCAGAGGCATTAACTACAACGTTGTGTGAGTTCTGGCAGGAAAGAATACACTCTTATTCTGTCTGGTCTTATTTTTGACAACATGAAAATGCTGAAATGACAGAACTCAGCAGAGCACATTTCTAGTGATGACACACACTGAAGTCTGATGATGACAAGAGAAAAATAATCTGAACCAAAGATGCCCTTTGTTTCCTCTGCCTTCCCAATCTTGTGTCCCCTCCATACAAAGTTTGAACAGTCCTTCTTTGGAATAGAAATACAAATAAAATTTTTTACGTTTCTTAACAGAAAGTCAATTAAGGTTTATACCAATTTCACCAAACACCTGTGATCTGGGATTCACCTGTGAATTTCTCAAATATACAGGGAAAGACTGAGTATGAGCTAAACAACCAGAAAGCATACGGAAAATACAATAACTGGCCGGGCACGGTGGCACACGCCTGTAATCCCAGCACTTCAGGAGGCCAAGGCGGATGGATCACCTGAGGTCAGAAGTTCGAGAACAGCCTGGCCAACATGGCGAAATCCCATCTCTACCACAAATACAAAAAATTAGCCAGGCGTGGTGGTGGGCACCTGTAATCCCAGCTATTTGGGAGGCTAAGGCAGGAGAAATACTTAAACCCGGGAGGCAGAGGTTGCAGTGGGCCGAGATCACACCACTGCACTCCAGCCTGGGCAACAGAGCAACACTATGTCTCAAAAAAAAAAAAAAAAAAAAGGAGGGAGGGAGGGAAGGAAGGAAGGAAGGAAGCAACCAACCACACCTTGACTTGGTAAGTCATTTCTAAATTTAGAAGGTAAATTAGTTTTCTTCAACTCTGTTTCCACGAGAAAAAAAAAATTAAAAAGGGCTATCTACCTATATATATCAAGTCTAACAAGGAAGATGAACTTAAATTAAGTCTTCTTGAAAATTACTGTTCTTTGAATTCTTATTCTGTGAGGACCAGAATAAACAGGCTTAAACACGCCTAGAAAGTAGTCAGGGAAGCTTTTCACCCACTTCAGGCCACTAAAAAGTCTGGGGTCAGGGCCAGAGGGCTTTGTGTAATCTGAGCAATCTCAGTCCCGTAGCAGCCCAGCAGGCCTTTTTTTGTTGTTGTTAATATGGGTCCACTAATAACTTGGTGGGGATTCCACTTCTAGCCATTACAGAGTAGCAAGAACCACATGTAACAGCTAAAATGAAATAAAGTATGGGATGAGTAGCCTGAAATTCTGGGAACCAGAAGTACTTCAGGTTTTAGATTTTTATGGATTTGGGAATATTTGCAAATACTTACAGTTTGAGCATCCCTAATCCAAAAATCCAAAGTGCTCCAACAAGCATTTCCTTTGAGCACCAGCTTTGAGCATCATGTCAATGATCAAAAACTTTCAGATGCTTTAGCATTTCAGATTTTGAATTAGGGGTGCTCAACTTTTATATAAAACAATGGTCTTCAGAACAAGGACAACAGCAGCCAGGAGCTATGCTCCCCAAGGAAAGGGAAGCAAAGTGAGCCAGCCGCCAGAGAAGGGCTGGATGCAGCCTCCAGCCTGTGTTGAGGTGGAAGGTCTGAGCCAAAACTAGTGGGTAGTCTCACCAAAGCGGGAAAGAGATCAGAATTCAAAAAGAACAAAACACCTAGAATCTTCAGGGAGGAGTACCAGGGAGGAAGGGCCGACTCAGAGAACACACCAGACATCTCCAGGAAGAGTCCCTGTGGCCTCTGCCTGACTACTGAGACACTGCTTGAGAAGGAACTCCCTGAGGTCAAAGAAAGATCCCCAGAAGTAGCAGCCCAAATAATTCCTGAGCACAGACAGAGCTGGGAATATTTCATGTTCTCACCAGCCAGCGTGGAAAGATGCCCTAATACAACATTCATCAGGTAAAGACCTCAGAGCTGCCTTATTTCATATATATATATATATATATGTGTATATATATATATATACACACACATAATATACATATATTTAATACACACATATACTTAATACATATAAAATACACACATAAATATATATATATAATACACACACGGATACATATACACACATACACATACCCTTATAAAATAAAGACACTGCATAAATAGTAGGACTAAACTATCCCTGGACTAAAACCTGGTCTGGACCTGCCCTAACAAAACGTTTTTTTAAAAAGCATGCCTTGAAAGGATGCAAATGATTTCAAGAAACTGAACCTGCACCAGAACAATGTCCAAAACTGTTTTTTAAAAGACAACATAATCTAGCACTCAACAACAAAACTCTCCACGTCTAGGATCCCATTTAAAACACACACACACGTAAGAAGCAGAGAAATATAACCCACTATCAGGAGAAAAATCATTCAACAGAACCATATGCAGAAAAGTAGAGATGAGTAAAACAAGGGGACTGGGACATAAAACCAGTTCTTATAAACATGCTTGCTCCATATTTGAGAAGCTAGAGGAAAACCGGCACGTGATGTGAGAAATAGAAGATATTTTAAAAGGCCCATATGGAGCATATAGAGATGTAAAATGCAGTATCTAAAGTCAAAAATACAATCGATATGATGTACAGATTAGATGCAGCAGAAGGAAAACATAGCAACAATGAGAAAATAACATTTTTTAAACAATCAAGGCACAGAAACACAAAAAGACAGAGGAAAATGAGCAGGGCTCAGGGAGACGCAGGACAGTATTAAGCAGCACATGTGCAATTGGAGCCTCAGAAAAGGGGAGGCAGGAAAAATATCGGAAGAAATATTCAGTGACATTTCCTCAAATCTGACGAAAAATCTGTATAAGGTAAAACAAGGTTGAGCGCCCCTAACTCAAAATGCTCCAAAACCCAAAACCTGTGCACCAACGAAGCCACAAGTAGAAAATCCCACACCTGACCTCGTAAGACAGGTCTCAGTTGAAATACAGTCAAAACTTTGTAACAAGCATAAAATTATTTAAAATATTACATAAAATTTCCTGCGGGCTATGTGGATTAGGTATATATGAAAAAAAAATGAATTCCATGTTTAAACTTGGGTCACATGCCCAAGATATCTCATTTTTTATATATATGCAAATATTCCAAAATCTGAAAAAAATCCAAAATCAGAAACACTTCTGGTCCCATTTCAGATAAGGGATATGTAACCTGTTCTCACAGATGCAAGAAGCTCAGAGAAATCCAAGCAGAAGAAACATAGAAACAAATACTCAAACAGCTGAAAACAGGTGACAAAGAGAAAACCTCAAAGTGGCCAGAGGTGGCAAAAATGCCAGATTACATACAGAGGAACAAATTTAAGAATGACGGCAAACTGATCATCAGAAATTATGCAAGGCAGAACACAATGGAATAACATCTTTAAAGTATTAAAAGGGAAAAAAACAGGTCAACCTCGAATTCATACTTTTTCAAGAATGCAGGTGAGACAAAGGCTTTTTTCAAAAAACAAAAACAAAAACATGACAATTCAGATACAGCAGATCTGCACTTGAGAAATGATGGTACAAGTTTTTCATGTGTAAAAAAAAATGATACCCAATGGAAACTAGGATCTACACAAAGGAATGAGGATTTCAAGAAACAGTAAATATGCAAATAAATGTAAATTCTGGGTTTTAAAAATATCTTTAAAAGAAAACTGATTGCCCAACATAAAGATAATAACCTATATTTTGGACTGTATTACATATGTAGCAATAATATAACAAAAAACGGGATGACAGAAATTGAAGCATACTTTTGTTAAGGCACTTATTCTGCACATGAAGTTGTATTATATTACACGAATGCAGACTATGATAAGCATAAGCTAAGTATGTACATTACACATCCTAAAGCAACCACTAAAAAAGAAAAGAGATAGCTAATATGCCAATAGTGTAGACAGAATGTTAAATTGGAATCATTCAAAAACATATCCAAATAATTGAAAAGAAGCTATGGAAGATGGAGGAAGGCAAAAAGAACAAATTGGTGAATGACAAATGAATAGTCAGATGGTATACTTAAACCCAACCATATTAATAATTACATTAAATGTAAATGGTCTAAATACTCCAATTTTACAAAGCCATTGTCAGATTAGATTTTTTAAAGCAACAGACCCAACTGTGTTGTCTACAAGAAACATATGTTAAATGTAATGACAAGAACAGGTTAAACGTGAAAGAATGGAAAAACAGTTACCACAGAAACACTAATTAAAAGAAAGCTAGAGTGGCTATCCTAATATCAAATAATTTCAAAAAAAGGAATATGACAACAAAACTAGAGAAGGCCATTTCATAACAGTAAAGGTTAATTCCCCATGAGGATGTTAAAATTCTAAACTCCCCATGAGGATGTTAAAATTCTAAACATGTATGCACCTAATGAAATCACTTAGAACAGATGAACCAAGAACCAATACAACTGAAAGGGGTAATAAACAAGTCCCCAATTGTAACTGGAGATGTCAATACTCCTAATAATTTTTAGAACAGGGAAACAAAATTCAATAAGGATGTAGAAGACTTGAACAGCATTATCAACAAACCTTACCCAACTGACACTTAAAGAGCACTCCACCCAAGAACCACAGAGTACACACTCTTCAAACATTCACCAAGGTCGACCATATTCCGGGCCATAAAACGACTCTCAACAAACCTAGGAGGATTAAAATCATAAAAGGTATGTCCTCTGACTACAAGGTAACTAACCTATAGATCAATAACAGAAAAGCACTGGGAAAGTACCCCAATATTTTTTAAATCCCCTAATTCTTGGAAATTAAATGATGTACTAATACATAATCCATGCATTAAAGAAGAAACCACAAGGGAAATTGGGAAATATGCTGCTCTGAATCAAAACGAAAACACCGCTGTCCACCTGTGAGCACACCTAAAGTAGTGCTTAGAGAGAATTTTCAGCATTAAATGTTTATATGAGAAAAGAAGAAAGGAAAACCTAATGATCTAAGCCTCTACCCTAAGAACTACAAAAAAGAAAGCAAACTAAACTAAAAGTAAGCACAAGAAAGAAATAATAAACAGCAGAAATCAGTAAGACAGGAAAAAAGAGAAAAATCAAGTAACGAAAGTTGGTTCTCTGAAAAGAAACAGATAAACCTCTAGCCAGACCCAGTTAGCAAAAAAGGGGACAACGTGCAAATTACCAACACCAGGAATAAAAATAAGGACACGACTCAAAATCCCACAGACATTGAAAGGATAATAAAGGAATATAAAAATAACTTTAGGCCAATAAATTCAACAAACTTAGATTAGATGGTCAAATTCTTTGACAAACACGAAATCCCAAAAAGTCACTCAAGAAGAAAGAAATGACCTGAATGGTCCTATAGCTACTAAAAAAAAAACAACACTGAATTCATAGTTAATGTTATTTTCACAAAGAAAACTTCAAACACAAATGGCTTCACTGGTAAATCCTATGAAGCATTTAAAGAAGAGACAATGCTAATGGTACACAAACTAATCCAAAATATAGAAGAGGCCTCATTTTATGAGTGCAGGAATGCCCTCCTAGCAAGGCAGACAGACGCTCCAGGAATGCTGCTGGCCAACGCCTCTCATGAACAGACACACAAATCCTCAAACACATCAGCACCAGCACATTAAATCCAGCAATCTATGAAAATAGTAATTCACCAAGTCCAGGTGGGCACTTGTCCAGGAACACAAAACTGGCTGAAGACATGGAAACCAATGAAAGGTATCCACCATATTCATTGCAGAAAAGAGTAAAACAGGCCAGGCGCGGTGGCTCAAGCCTGTAATCCCAGCACTTTGGGAGGCTGAGACGGGCGGATCATGAGGTCAGGAGATCAAGACCATCCTGGCTAACACGGTGAAACCCCATCTCTACTAAAAAAAAATACAAAAAACTAGCCGGGCAAAGTGGCGGGCGCCTGTAGTCCCAGCTACTCGGAAGGCTGAGGCAGGAGAATGGCGTAAACCCGGGAGGCGGAGCTTGCAGTGAGCTGAGATCTGGCCACTGCACTCCAGCCCGAGCAACAGAGTGAGACTCCGTCTCAAAAAAAAAAAAAAAAAAAAGAGTAAAACATCCCCCACCTGCTGAAGGGCACCTGCACAAACTACAGCTGACCACACACTGCACGGCGAAAGACGACAGAGAAGCCACGGTGGGGAAAACTGTGGATGCCTCCTCAAGGGCCAAGATATTGACACCAAACTCTAGCAAGAAGACACGGTCAGGGCAACAGGCAGGTTCACTTCAGAATGTCCTGACAAAGCATTCAAACTTTACTAAATCTTGACCCTTTTAAACATTCTGTGACCTAATGGGAAGCGCAGCAAAGCACTTCTGCCACAAACCAGAATGACGCTGCCACCAGGAGGGCTCCACAAGTGGCAGAGACTGCTGCTGAACTTGCCAACTTCATCTTACAACAAAAGCTTTACTAGTGTGAATGACTCACCAACAACAGTTATTCAGACTTGCATATCTGGCGGACATTTTCTCAAAATTGGACAGTCTGTACCTGTAATGAACACAACTGACAGTATCTGCTGCTGATGATAAAAGGGGAACTTTCGTTTTTAAAAAATGTTTTTGTAGAGATGGGGATCTTGCTATATTGCCCAGGCTGGTCTCCAACTCCTGGCCTCAAGTGATCCTCCCACCTCAGCCTCCCAAAGTGCTGGAATTACAGTCATGAGCCAGTGTGCCCAGCCAGAAACTTCAAGTGATGATTAAAATGTTACAATACTGGTACCCACCACCATGGCTTCCCAATACTAAATGCCTTTCCTAAGGAGAAAGGTGGTGATACTAACAAATACTATTTTTAGGACTGTATTAGGAAACGTCAGTATTTGGAAGATCTGTATAACTCAATGAAGCAACATTTTCCACAGGGCCGATGAAAGACACTATGAAATCACTCAAAGTGCAAGGCATACCAGTGGATTCTAACATCATAGAGAACAAAAAGTTCACAGCGGGGGTCTCAGATTGCACACGGCTACGAACCCTCAGGAAACTACCACTTGCCAAGTCCTGATGTAGCGTCAAAGGAAAATATCCTCCATTATCTGAGAAAGTTGTTAAAACACTATTCCCTTTTAATTACTTATCTGAGTGAGGCCAGAGTCTCTTGATGTGCTTCAACCCAAACAACATATCACAACAGACTGAAGGAAGCAGAAGCTGGCTGTCTTCTATTCATCCAGGCATTATGAAGTTTTAAAAAATGGAAACTGATAACATTCCTCCCTAATAGGTTTTTATGGAAAATATAGCTACTTTTTATTTTAAAATGTTATTCATGCAAAAAGCTAATAGGCTTATTATCTAAATGAATTAATGTTTTAAAATTTCTCACTGCTAATTTCTAATGGGGTAAGTATTAATATAAAACTCACATAATCTCTTTGGGATCCCTCATAGGTTTTAAGTGTGCAAAAAGGCTCTGAGAGCAAACAAAATGAGGACCCCCAGCAAAGAGGGCAAGCACAGATCCCACCCCAGCACTCTAGCCCACCCCAACCCCAGCCCTACCCCTCCACAACACGGATAGGGCCATTTAGGGACCTAATCTCACCATCTACAAACCTGAGAATGGAGAAACACACTCATGTCCTCCACCAAAGGAGGAACGCGAGGGTTCTTGTCTGCCCTTGGAGGAAAATGCTCATTCTCCCTTTTCTCATAAAAGCTTTCCACAACCTCCACTCTACCACCATCACTCACACAAACCTTTCCACCAAACGTGACTGATTCTCTCTGGGAGACATTCTCATAATGAGCCACTCGAGAACTTTTCACTATTTTAGCTTAAAGTTGGAAAAAAACGAGCAGAACAGTTTGGCATAGCAAGTCAGTATATGACTACAGTTCCATATGAAAACATTTAAAATACATTAGATTTTTGGTCAAGATGAAAGACCAAAAAAAAAAAAAATCAACCAATCTATTCTAATTGGGTTCCCATGGTAACTGTACAATTGGGTTTTTCAATATAACATCCCCAAGGCCCAATGCACACTTGTAAAATATACTTCCAACAGCCTGAATTGTTTTTACATTACAGCACTCCCAGGAAGATCAATTATTATACGTCCCCACCCTAACTATTAGTGGCAGGAGATGTTAACACTATTTGCCATATTAACATAACTCATGTAAGGAATACTACATATCACAATAATTACATAAAACTAATCATACACTTCAGATTCATCAAACATGTTCTGAGTAATAAACTGATACAACTGCTGTCACAGAACCGTGTTTACGAAATGTAAGAAATCACGCCCAACTACAGACCAAACCATTAATGCCTCTCCTATTGATTTCAAGGATAAACAGAATCAATCATTAATAATTACATTATAAGATGACCCTCAAGGTTAATCATATTCTTAGAGACTCTCACTATGGAATTGAACGACAAACATAGCTGTGCTAATAAATAAATAAATAAATAAATAAATAAAAGATAACGAAGAATTCAAATCCGCACTTTAAATAGTAAGAGCACTACAGGAAGCAGAGCACATGCCCTAAGCCAGGACTCTGGCTTCACCCTGCATCCACTCCCTGCACAGCTGGGCCCCCCAAAGCCCAACGACAGGGGCGCAATGCCAGCCTGTGCTGCAAGGGTCACAGCCAGCCAGAATGGGGGCATAGCCAGAGCTTAGGAATGGCAAGATCCTTCAGTAAAAGGCTGACAATTTGAGTTTCCTTTGCAACAATCATAAAATCCCTATGAACTTTATATATTTTGCAGATCTACCATCCACGGCATGAATTGGTGAGTTAGACAGAAGTAAATTTAACCTTTTCTATCTACCTTTTCTATGTCGCCCCATCAGCAGCCACATAAGCCAGTATGGTGAGGTGTGGGCCAGGGGGCTTTCAGCAAGAAAGCTGGTCCCTAAATCAACAGAGACCTCCAAACAGTCTCCGAGAGCTATCTTAGCCTGAAAAGCAGCAAAGAGTATGGTTCTGAGAGATGTAGCTGGTGTCCAACCAGATGACCACATGCTGTCCTTTGAACCAGGCCAGATCAGAGTGTGTATACTGACCAACCTGGAGGGAAAAAAAAAAAAAAATCAATCAACCAACAAAAAGAATCCCAATAAACCTGTAGAGACTGGTTTAAAAAACTCAGTCTTGCAGCATTTGAGCTGGTCTCTCCTTCCCATCAGGGTGAAGGTTCCTCTACCACTTACCAGAGCATGCCCACCCAGGGCCAGGACAGCACCAGGCCTTTCCATGGCCTGCTGGCCTCTGGGGTCTCCTGTTTTGCCTGCTGTATCCTGTTCCCACCACCACTGATGTTTCTGGTCATGAAATCTGGGTTTCTGTTTGTTATTTGCCTTTTACCGCGATACATTCACATCTTTTGGGATGCCAAGAGTTAAACCTGAGAACAGTGACTTTTTGGAGCACTGTCTGATGACAAAGTTATCCTCAGCTCCCAATTCCAACTTCGTACACAATCCCTTGATGAGTTTTGTGCCACTGAAACAACTTTAGTCTGTAATTCACCTATATATTGGTTTGCCTGCACTGCCATAACAAAACGCCAGACTGGGGGCTTAACCAACAGACATGTATTTTCTCACGGTTCTGGAGGCTGGCAAGTGAGAGCTGCTGGTCCTGGCTGATTCCGTTTCCGGTGAGGGCTCCTTTCCTGGCTTGCAGACAGCCTCCTCCTTGCTGTGTCCTCACACGGTGTGGGAGGGAGCAATCTTCTCCTTCTCCGCTAAGGCCACCAATCCTAGTGGAGTAGGATCCCATTCCTGTGACTCGGTCAGCCTTAATTTCCTCCTAAAGGCCCTGTCTCCAAATACAGTCAAACTGGAGGTCAGGACTTCAGCCTATGCATCTTGGGGACATACTTCAGTCCACAGCACCCTGTGCCCAGCACGCTGTGCTGGACCTTCCATTAAGTAGAAGCCACACACCAGGCTTTGGAGAGCATCCAATCTAGCATTCCACCATCAAGAGATGGAAACAATATAAGCCAAGTAGAAAACAGTAATGTGTGAAGGGTCCCAGAGAGGCAGAGATTACGGGGGCTGAAGTAGCTTCTGGAAGAAATGAGAGTGGGGAGGATTCAGAGAGGGCAGCAGAGGACATCTGGGTGGGGGTCAGGTCAGAAGAGGTTCCCTGAGGATAGAGCAGAGGCAGCTCCGGGAAGAGAGGGACACGGGTCCCCCACTCACCCAACCTCAGGGCAGAGCACAGATGGAGAGGCCCAAACACAGGAGGCCAGCACTGCCAGGGTCCCACGAGGCCACAGACTTGCCTGGCCTGCAAGTGGGGTCCACAGGCAGGGAGGCTGTGAGGACCATGCGGCTAGCTCTCACCCTGTCTGTGCCAGTGCCCAGCTCAAAACTCTTTCTGGTCCTCACTAAGCCACTCCTGTGGCAGACCCCGCCACTCAGTCTGGTGTGGGTTCAACATGTCCAGAAGCTTCCCAGGTGCCTCAAAGATAGAAGAGGGAGGCGGTGTGGGCGTGCAGGACACCCTGAGTTGGGAGGGTCCCCGACCCCTTGTGGCAGGACACACAGGGCAGCACCCCCTCCAGCCAGGCCCTGCAGCCTCAGCGTGGCCTTGGTCCCAGAGCTGACCTCTCTACCCTGCCACTCCCAGCAGCCTGGCGATGGTCCCAGCATCCTGAGTCAGGCCCGCTACACCGGGTCAGTGTGAGCACCCAGGAACCCCAACAGACCATGGAACCAGCACTGCCCCGGACAGCAATTCCCCCCGAAGCCGCACGATTCCCGAGAACCCAGGACACCCCTGGAGACCATGGAGCTGCTTCTCCCTGGCCAACACCAGAGCCTTCCACCTTTCCAAGAAGCTATCTGCTGCAACTGTCATGATCTTCACAGCTGGGGGAGAAGCGTCTCAGGCCCAAGGAAGGGAAGTCTTATGAGCAAAAGATCCCCACACCCAGGAGAGAAAAATGTCTGAGGAAGTGAGAACAATGACCCCGAAGGCTTTCCGGAGTGACAAACAATCCAAAAAATGCGACAAGGACAGCGGGGGCCACGTCCAGCTAATGGGAGATGACCCAGGCTCTGGGAGACGTTCTAATTACATTCACGGTAGAATACAACAGGAAGGCTTACAAGCCCATGCTTCCGGAGGACAAAAAAAATAAAATAAAATGACTGCTTCTGCCTCAAGGCCCAGGTGGACGCAAGCTAGTGGCCAAGTGACAGCAGTGACACCCAGGAGGACCCTGGAATGAGAGCTGAGGGAGGCAGGGACCACCCACCCGTTTGCCTGGGACATCCCCGTTTTAGCACGGAAAGTCCTGCCTCCTGGCAAATGGTTGGTCACCTATGAATATGGTCACAGATTGTGGCTCTCCAAGAGCCTGTCCTCTTGCTGAGCCAAGGACAACCACAGGGTGGTCAACTGTGGCCAAGAGGGTGGATAACGTTAAACTTTAAGAACATTAACTTCAGAACCTGTGCATTCCTTCTAAGGAACAGTTCTTCCTTATTTCAGAAGTGGCACCATGGGAGCGGCCTCCTCAGCAACCTCCTGTGTCCTGGTAGGAAGCCCCTCCCTTCCCACGTCGCCTGCCTCTCAGGCTGGCCTGGGCTGGAGACTGATGGCCTGCAGGGGCACTGGGAGTGTGCTGAGCGGCCTGCACCCCGCACAACCACAGCATCCATCTGACTCGACGGTTTAATCTGTTGATAACACAATGGTGACAGAAACGAATTTTTCTGCACAATAAAGAATAGCACACATGGGCTTTTCTTGGGATAGCTAGCTAAATTCAGTAACTTTTAGAAATACATCATTCCTTTTCTTTGCCCATTATTCTAGGAACTTCCACTTGAGCGTTAAAGCCCTTACTAATAAGACCCACTGCATCCGCCGTGCCCCACGCCTCTCACACACCTTGCTGAGGGTGGCACACACTTTCTCATCTGATCCCCCGTCACCCAGACACACACAGCCCTGCCCTGCTGGCACAACTTTAACTAGATGACAACTGCAGGAGGCTGAGACTCTGGCTTTAACACTCCCAGAGTGAATCCAGGCCTGCAACAGTGGCCTCAACGCCCCCACCCCACCCCGTGACCCTCCTTCCAGGACGTCCCATCTGTGCTTCCAACACACCGATCTGCAGCCATCCAGGCACCTGTAGCTCTCACTCCTCCCCTGGGAGCCTCCTCCCCAGACCTTGCCACCTCTCACTGTTCAATCTCCACTCAAAAGCCACCTCCTCGGAGGGGCCTTCTTCAACCACTTACCAAGCCCCCCAACAAAGGCCAAGCTCTTCTCCTCATTCGGTCTAGCCAGCCCTCACCAGTACCTACAAAATGTGTGGGTGTGACAAGCAGGTCTCCCCACCACACGGGGAGCCCCTCAAAGACAAGGCTGCCGAGGCGAGCCCAGGGCCCGGAGGAAGCCCAGCCATCCTCGTCAATCTCTGCTGCCCAGAGGCATGCTCAGCCACGCCAGCCCACAAAACATGTCATGTCATGTCATGGTGTTTAAGGAAACTCAGCCCCAGTACACACTATTTCTAATTTGCATTCTGATGTGACTGTACCTCTAACACCTGATGGTTTGGTTTTTAAAATTCCGCGACTCCTGCAGGACGTACAGGTTGCCCCTAACAGGGACAGGCTGGGGTGGGAGCAATGGCAATGAGCCTGGGTCCACTGCTGCCATCCTCGCCTGAACGTGGTTGCAGTCGGGCAATCTCCCGCCTCAGAACCCAGAAGCCAGGCAGGGCAGAGGGGGGCCTGTTTACCCTTTCAAAGCCAGATCCTTTATCTGGTTTCCCTCACACAAAAAGCACACACACCAAGGCTTTCCTCTCTCTCAATAAGAAAAGCGATTCTAAACTCAGTCCCTCATAACCACACTCTCCGACTCCCACCTGCTCAGCTCTCACCAGAAGCCACCAAGTCTGACCCCAGCTATACCTCCTGAAACTGTCCTCGCCCTGCCAGGCCTGCTGCCACCATCCTGCCTCCTCTGCCCCAATCAGCCCCCTGCCAGCCCTGTGATCTTCTCTGGGAAGCGCTGACAGGCTGGTGTTCCCCACTCACAAGGTTCCCAAGGCCCCTCACCCAGTGCAGCATTTGGGCTCCCTAGGCCCTGGCCCCACCGACTGGCTCTGCCTTCCTGTCCAGCCCCACATGCCTGCCACACCCTGCTCAAACTGAACTACGGCCAGGTCCCCAGATGCATCCGCGTCCACAGTCCCACCGCTCTGCTCAAAATGCCCAGCCCTTGGGCCACCTGGAGAAACCTGACCAGTAGCCGCAGTCCCACAAATGTTTCAGAGGGAATCAGGCATGGGTCCCTGGCCTGCAGGGACACAGTGAGGTGTGTGCACAGTCCCGGGACATGGCTGGCCCTCTGCATCCTCCCATCTTTCCTCTGGCCCCACTGCCCTGGTCGCTCCACTCTCTAGTGGGGTGTGGGGTAGGCACAAGGCACACGCAGGGACAGCTTTGCCATCCCTACACCCAGCCTCGCCTACGGTTGTCTGCCTTGGCAGGGTCCCCAACACCGTCAAGCAGGAATACACTTGGGCACGTTGTTTCTCCCACAGTGCTAAAGACAACACTTGGGGTCACAGTGATGTTCAGAAAACTTTAGCTACATAAACAGGTATGTGTCTGTTATGCCCTGTCTTGCCCCTTAAAGGACTTCTAATAGTTTCTCAGGTTCCTCATTGCAAAGACAGCCCGGCACAAGTGGTTGTGAGCCTGTGCCTGGTTATCAGATAAATCTGGGTTGAGAACAAAACTCCACCTCTCCCCCAGGAGGCCTGTGCAAGTCACTCAAACTCTCCGAGTCCTGGGTTCCTCATATGCAACACAAAGACACTCACAGCGCCTTCTCCTTCCTGGGGTGACGGTGAGCATTTCCTAAGTTGGTCTGTACAAGGCAACAAGCACAGCACGCCCAGAACCACCACCAGGGTGAGCTGAACTATGACAGGAGATTAAAGAGACACCCGAAATAAAAAGAAGGCCCATTTCCACAAACACACGAAATGCTGCAGACTTCCCATTTTTGACCAAGCTTACCCAGCGGACCGGCGTTACCCCTCACTGCTGTGGTCTAAACGGCCGTCACACATGGGAAAACACTGTCACATGCTGGTGTCACTGCTGGTTCCTGGCCACTGCCATCGTGTCGGATCCTGTGTTGGTCCTTTGGGAAGTTCTTTCAATTTAACAGACGAATAATGTCAAGGTTCCCACACAGTGTCTCGGGCTGTCAGCAACTGCCAAGTGCCCCTAGGAGCACACACGAAGCCCACCTGCCCACTCTAGGCTGACGTGGCACACCTGAACCTTCAGAACGCTGCCACCTTGATAATGTCTACTGTGAAAAGACAGAAACAGGTGGCAGAGCCAGTAGCCTCTTTACAGATAAAAGGATTTCAGAGACCTAGCAAATGAATAGGGAACTAACTTATGCTGCACACAGACAATGCTCTGCGACCTTCTGGAACCTCAGATACACCGAGGTGGCAAATGTGGCCAAGTGACCCTGACCTCCAGTCCTGCCTCCACCAAAACCAGAGCCACTCTGTATCCACAAACACCAGCCGCCTTCATTCAGGCCTCCCCAGGGCCAGGCCTCCTTCTGATGAGAACTGTCCCTGGCCCTACTTTTGGAGAAACCTGGCCTTGGAAGGTTAAGTAACTCTGCTCAAGGGCACAGGATTGTAACTCGTGAAGCCAGGTCCAAATGGAAGCCAGTCTGTTCCCAGCAGGTGCACTCCTGACTACCATGCACACGCCCCTGGTGAGGGCTTGGGTGTGTGCAGATCTGCAAAATAAAGATTCGGACTGGACTCGGGGAAAACAAGCGCTCGAAACGGTTCTTCACCGTCTTCTCGTTTCATCCTTCCATGAGACTCAGCTCCAAATTAAAATTTCTACCTATGTAGTGGGTAGAAATTTTACTTTAAAAAAAATAAGGATTTATTGTCTCGTGTGCTTATACTTACCCAGGTAGACAGAATAAGCATGGTCGTCCCCACCCAACAGATGAGGAGGTGCCTGGAGGGCTAAGAGTTTCCCAGGGTGACCCAGCTAGGAAACACCATCACTCCCACACACGGTTCTGGCACTTTCTGTAGAAAAGCTCCATTCTGTTCCACAAAATGTATTCAGCTGTGCCTCTGAAAGTTAACCCTCACCTGAGACCAGGAAAATGCTTTGACCCAGCAGGGGATAAAAACAAGACAACCCTCTCAAAAGGAAAGGGGGGGTGAAATACGATATGGCTGTCCATTCTTCACATTTGTTTGTAAAACTAACGCTAAAACTAACGCTAAAGTTTTGGTAACATCTGCACCTGGTCATAACCACAAAACTGAAAATTCGAATGCTATGATAACATGTTGGGTTTGCAATTTGAAGATTCACATCTCTCAGGAGTTACAAAACCGCACTCAGACCCATATGCACAGACAACCTGCAGCAACGCCAACTGCCAATGGATCCTTCCGGAACGGGGACTCGGAGCTTGCCTGGGCTGGACAGTGCTACTTCCCAGAGGATCCTAAGGACTTCCCCAGAGGTGCTCAAGCATTAGGGTCTGCCAGAATCCCCTGGCATCCCTAGGTTCTGATCCTGTAGGTCTGCCATGGGGCCCTGTAATCGAGAGACCTCTCTAGCCAGCAGCCACAATAATTCTGATGCAGAGAGCCCAGGCCACCCTCAGAGAAACGCTCTGCCGCTGTTGCTTGTGAAGACCCCACTTTACGGAGAGCAACAGGTTCGAGGGGCTGTGACTCGTCAGGCCTTGCTGGAACTGCATTCCGGTGGTGGCTCTTACCCCACACAAGCAGGAGAGACGCCTGAACATGACATCCCTGGCTGCCCAACCGAGTCCTCTTGGTTGGGGAGTAAAATGTAGCTAAAAGTTTAAAAACAAATGATAAATAACTAGCAATTATTACATTTCAACATACAATGCCCCATCTCCTTCTCTGCCCTGAGATTCATTCACTCTCTTCACCCACCTAAATATCTCTGAACATCCTGTGCCAGAATTGCCTGATCTGTCAATAAGGTAAAAGTTTTCTAAACCTCTATGCATATGACTCAATTTGTCGGTAAAAACTGCCACCCGCGCTGTGCTTGCAGAAAATTGTCCATAAACACATCACTGTGACTGGCAGAACGATGCCTATAATAAAAACAAACAGATTTAACGAGTGCCTGCTTTTACATGCCACGCCGCTGGTGGACCATCCATTCGGTGTCCCCCAGCTCAGGCTTCTGGGAACGGGCGACAGGGCTGGGTGGGAGACTTCGCTCACTTCACAAGCATCACGGGTGGAGAATTACTCTACCAAGAAACTTTTAGGAGCAGGAGAGTGAACACACCAGCCATTTATCGCGCTCTCACCATTCCTTTTGTGGTTACACACACTATGACCAATTTAACAACCATAAGAAAATGTTTTTGTAGAATTTTTTACTGGTTTTAGAACAGCTACCTCCGGTGGGGGGTGAAGGGGACATGAGGCCTCCTTGGAGAACCCGGCTCTGCTGTTAAGCCACTGATTCAACCGAAAACAACTTGTGGGGTCAAAACCAAGTTTCACCCTTCAGAGCATCTGCATGGGCAGCCCCCAGGGCAGCCTATTCAGTTATTTAGCTGGAAGAGCTTCGGGCATGCAGGCTGCCGCCGACTGGCTTCGCTGCCGGGATCCAGCACCTTGGCAGGTCTCAGTGTTTGATCCCTTTACAGGTGAACCACACCAGCCAAAGCCACTCTAATACTTCAAAGATCAACAAAATCAAAAAAATGATTTCTTCCTTTTCGTAAATCACTTTAATAGCTCTATGAAGGAGAAAGTCATTCATTACATTCCATACTATATTCATTAATTAGTTTTCCCCAAACCATGCAGCCCTCCTATATAAGCTGTACTGTCAATTTTCTTTTTTTTTTTGAGACGGAGTCTCGCTCTGTCGCCCAGGCTGGAGTGCAGTGGCCGGATCTCAGCTCACTGCAAGCTCCACCTCCCGGTTTTACACCATTCTCCTGCCTCAGCCTCCCGAGTAGCTGGGACTACAGGCGCCCACCGCCTCACCCGGCTAGTTTTTTGTATTTTTTAGTAGAGACGGGGTTTCACCGTATTAGCCAGGATGGTCTCGATCTCCTGACCTCGTGATCTGCCCGTCTCGGCCTCCCAAAGTGCTGGGATTACAGGCTTGAGCCACCGTGCCCGGCCAATTTTTTTAAGTCAAAAAAAAAAAAAAAAAAACAGACTATTTCCACCAACTAGCAGACATGCAGCAGTTAATGAAAAGCCACAGAACATACATCTTGCAACATTTGGTCCACAACACAAGGTCTCCAACTTCTACTTAGCTCTGCCCAAGACAGGCCTGCAGAGCTAACAGCATAGGTTCACAAACTCCTCATGCCAACCAATGGCCCTCCTGGACAGCTCAAACCTCCTCCCTCCCAGATAAACCCTTTCACTTCAAACCAAGAGTGGGGCGTAGGGCTGGCTTGTACATCATGAGCGTCTATATAAAGACCATACCACCCCACGGTCAGGTTATGGTTTATGTGTCTCTGATTTTAAATCCTTCAGGTCTGGTTTAAATAATATCCTGCAGGGCCAGACACGGTGGCTCATGCCTGTAATCCCAGCACTTTGGGAGGTCTAGGAGGGAAGATCACTTGAGTCCAGGAGTTCGAGACCACCCTAGGCAACACAGGGAGACCCTGCCTCTAAAAACAAAAATATTAGCCAGGCATGGTGGCACACACCTGTAGTCTCCGCTACTCGGGAGGTCAAAGCAGGAGGTTCGTTTGAGCCCAGGAGTTTGAGGCTGCAGTGAGCTATGCACTCCAGCCTGGGCGACAGAGCAAGCCCTTGTCTCTAAAAGTAATAAAATAATATTCTGTGGTAAGACCCGAGCCCAGAAAGTAGCTGGATCAAAAGCTACCTGTCCCAGGAAACAGAGAGTCAGGAAGGACTGTAGCAACAGCCCAAGAGCCAAATGAGCACAGGGCCCTTCAGGGTCTGGGAGGCTCTATGTGTCCCCTGTAGGAACTAGAGTCCCAAAGGGAAGTCAAAAACCTCAGGGCAAGTGGATCTGAACAAGGAACTTTATGCTGGGGAAGGGGGTCAGAATGAAGCGCAAAAACAATCAAAGAATAATGCTAAAGGAAAAGATAATGCAGAAAATTCAGTTTTGCCTCTATTTTCTATCAAAGAGAATATACTATAAACTGAAAAGGGTATTAACACCAAAAAAAAAAAAAAAAAAAAAAAAACTGGAAGGTTTGAATCACTGGCTCCTAAACGTATGTCCTCTGCAAAACAGGACAATTTAGTAAGTTTATTTTATTATAAAATACTGGAAGAGTCAGGGCTTTAGTGTCCTAAGAAAGGGTGGGAAGAAGACTGAAGAGGAACAAACTCTGAGGGGGCAATGGGGAAGGCAAGTTCTTTTTCAGGCCTTCCTGCCCCCTTCTTCCCTGCAAAAGAGAGGAGGCCCTGATTGAGACACCTGGGAAGGAAACCCAAACAATGAAAGGTAAGCCCCAGGTGATATCAATGTAAGACCTCAACAAGTTTCAAGAATCTGAGCAGCTGAACAAAGTGCTACCCAATGTGTACCTAGGGCTCTATTTCTTTCAACCTTACTAACAGCAAAGCCTTTTTAAAGTAGTGCCTAATAATATTAGTTAAATCATTATTGTGATACAGATTTTTTTTCCCTTTGGGACAGAGTTTCACTCTCGTTGCCCAGGCTGGAGTGCAATGGCGCAATCTGGGCTCACTGCAACCTCCACCTCCCAGGTGCAAGCAATTCTCCTGCCTCAGCCTCCCAAGTAGCTGGGATTACAGGCATGCACCACCACGCCTGGATAATTTTTGTATTTTTAGGAGAAACAGGGTTTCACCATGTTGGTCAGGCTGGTCTCAAACTCCCGACCTCGGGTGATCCACCCACCACGGCCTCCCAAAGTGCTGGGATTACAGGCGTGAGCCACCGTGCCTGGCCCAGACATTTTTTATTATTATTAAAATATATATATTGAAAAGTACCTGAGTATAGCTCTTCATCCAGGCCCCTGACTGTGGCAGACACCACTCCACTATTCAAATTCTAACAGGAGAGGGAGGGCCCAGGAAGACAGACACGACAGGCAGCAGAGTAAGGCCAGCTCTCCTCTGCTACTTGCAGGCAGGCTCTGGGTCCCAGCAAGTATCCTGGCCTTCTGAGTTAATGTGTTGTTAACAATCAGCCAGGCTCTTGACTCGGTTTCCTTCAACGTTTTCACAGCCCCACCCACCAAGTGTGCTAAGCTTTCGTTTTTTTTAAATCTGTTCATCTCTCAGAGTGTTTTAGCCACTGAGTGGGCCCTGAAAATAACAAAACCATCTCCTAGTCACCTGCTCAGGGACGGGGCAGATAACGGGAGAGTCTGCCTTCACAGATACTCTATAGGTTTATATTTGGATGTCTATGTAAATAACCAGTCTAATTCTCAGCTCTCTGTGCTTAACCCTGCTTAACATTCTACTGAGAACAGCTGTGGTGACCCCTCTCCGGACCAAGCCGCTTCCCTCAGTCTGATGATGGTCCCAGCAGGCAAAGGTTGCACACACATGTACAAAGTCTGCTTTCCAGGACAGAAAGCCAGCTACCCGGCTGAGGCAACTGGGAGCAAACACCACCCTGAGATTTCAGGAGATGATGAACCCAGGAGTGCGAAATACATAGTTCAGAACTCCTCTGCGGTGTTGTCACCAACTTGGGAATTACGGCGCCCAGTGTGTGTGGCTCTCCAGCGAGCCTTGCTTACTCTAGGTATTGATGAATACAATTAGGGTGTGAGGTACACAAACACCAGCCATGGTTAGGAGGAGGCCCCTAGAACTTGGCCTCCAGCAGGAAGGAAATATGGGACTCTGCCCAAGTATGCTAAAGGCTTGCTGCAAGCCAAGGCCCGCGCAGGGGCTTCTGGAAGCTTCCCGGAGCAGCTGGCGGAGGGAAAGCTGGCAGCATGGAGGGGCAGGAAGAACCCGGGGCCCGGGCCTGGAGCCGGCACCTGGAGGTAAGGCAGGAGCTGCCACGACCCCCGCCACACGCCAGGCCACAGTCACTGCAGCGCAGCCCGGTCCAGGAACCCCAGGCCCGGGGGAAGGCTGGGCAACACTTTGGAGTCACTTGGGGCGCACCTGGAGTTCGCCCGGGGTGGGTGGCGGTCAGGGCGGCCCCAGACCCGAGTGAGGGCGCCTGCAGGACCACTCGAGACTGCCGCCGTCCCGAGGGAGAGCCCCGCAACTCTGCCGGGAGCAAGGCGACCCAGACACTCACCAAGTCGCAAACGGTGCGGACCGCGAGGACCTGCGGGCGCCGGCACGCAAAGCGTTCTAGTGGCGCGGGCCCTCCCAGCATATCCGGGGCGCGGGGGCGGGGCCGAGGGGCGCAGGGGCGGGGCCGAGGGGGCGCGGGGCTGGCGGCATGGGGCGGGATCTAGAGCGGGGCGGAGCCGAGGACCTGAGAAAAGCAAGAGAGCGCGCGGGGGCGGGGCCGGGGCGGGGCGGGGTGTTCCCGCCCGACCGGGTCGGTGCATGCCCAGTGCGGCGGCGCCGGACCTGAGCCACTCTGCGCAGCCTCGCTGGATGCCGACGCGCGGGCCCGGGTCCTGCAGCAGCGCTAGCTACTCTGTGCGCCTGACCCCCCGGCCCTTCGGCCGGTACAAACCAGGCAGCGCCTTCCCAACTTCCGCCTCAGGTTCTGTGCCTTAGTTTGCCAAATAGCCCATACCTTTTCCTGTCACAGGGATAGTCCGCGGGCGTGCAAGCGACCTGCCACGTGCCCGAGTGGTCCTGAAGGCGCGCGGGGGTCGTAGGACGGCGCCCGCTTAGTGAGAATCCCAGTCTTGCTCGGGGCGGCTACACTGAGCCCGGAGCGCGAGTCTCTCCCCTCCTGAGGCCGCTTCCCAGGTCAGGGACCCTCAGACCAGCAGAGACCCTGTCAGGGGGCCGTGGGGCAGCCTCCAGGGCCTGTGGTGGGCGGTCCCGTCCAGGCGCTGCAGTCACCGATGGCCTAGACACGGCCAGGGCCTGACTCAGCCGCTCTGCAGAAAGCGCACAGGGTGCCAGGCCCTGCTTGGGGTTGTGTGGACATTATTAGGAGCTGAATTGTGTCCACCAGAAAAGCTATGTTGGAGTCCTAACTCCCAGTACCTCACAGTGTGACCATACTTGGATATGGGGACTTTACAGAGGTAACAAGTTAAAATGAAGCCATCAATTAGTGGGCCCCTCATCCAGTAGGACTCGTGTCCTTATAGGCAGAAGGCCACTTGGGGAGGAGGATTGGAGGGCTGCACCTGCAAGCCGCCAGAAGCCGAAGAGGACAGACTCTTCCCTGGAGCCTTCGGAGGGAGCAGGGTCCTAACACACCTTGGTTTCAAACTTCTGGCCCCCGGAAGTGTGAGACAATAGGTTTCTGTTGTTTAAAGCCACTCAGTGTGTGGCACTTTATTATGGCAGCCCCAGGCAATGGGTACAGAAACCATTGTCTCTAACATGGTTGGCATGACCACCCCAGGGAGTAGTATCATCCCTGGAGGCTTCGGAGAGGTCACACACCCCTTGGCAGTTTCAAGGATCCCATCCGATGCCCACATGCTCTAAGGCACCATTGCTATGGGCCTTCTAGGTTCTGTTTGTTATCTTAATGGAAAGGGGTCTTCGCCTTCCCAGTGTAGCTTCCCAGCTGGGATTTGGCCAATGCTCATACCTTCCTATTTGTGACTTGCAGGATCCAACATATTAGCATGAGTGATAAGGGCTGTTCAGAGGAGAACTTCAGCAGGATTTGCTTTGGGATGCGCCCTGGTGACAATACAGGCTGCATCATTGATCCTCTGAGGTTCCTCACCCTGGACCGTGCCTTGGATGAGACATGTTTTAAATGGCTGCTTGTGGAAAATAAACTGGGCCCTGAGTAGATGGTATAATGGTCAAATCAAGGCACTTTTTCCCCACTGAGCCTGGACACAGCCTCGGAATCCTTCTCAATACTGTGTTCCAAGCAGCCATTCACATTTAAACTAATGTGGAAGGAGAGATGAAACATGTTTGGCCTTGGCTCTGGTTTTTTCTATCAGCCTTCTGTAAGACTTTGGGAAACTCATCTGACTTCTCTAATCCTCAGTTTCATACTCTGTAAAGGAGTCTTATGATATGTACCGTGCGTGTATACAAACTATCCTTCCATATTAGGGCATGTGTGCATAGGGAAAATAAACCACCAGCACCACACCATACTACTAAGAAATGATGCTATACACCAGGCCGCTTACAGCCTGTTACTACGAGGACCCAGTTAGAACCAGGATCCCAATAGAACCAAAGGAAAAACAATGCCGAAATGGAATCAGAGTGCCGACCAGTATTCTAACAAGTGTGCTGTTAAGTAGTTTTGCAGTTAACACGGGACTCATACGTTTATCTGAATAGTATTTTCAGGCGAATCCCTAAACTCTTAAGAAAAAGAGACTGGCCCGTCTTAGCATCTCTCATTCCCCACCCTAGGAAAGAAAGGCCAATGTGGTCATCCAAAGGCCCTTTAGGAGGGCCCTGTGGGAATGGGGAGGTGATCCACGAGAGAAAGTGCTGGCTTCCCGGGAAGACGTGTGGACCTGGCCCTGGCTCCACTGACAGGACTCAGTCCCGTTGCTGGTGTGGTAGGAAGGACTATATGAAGGGCCACAGCTACTTCAGTGGTAAGGACTGTGTCAGGGCTCCAAGATCAGGAGCCGAATGTGGGTCTCAGCACAGAGGGGCAAGAGGGGAAAAGGCCACCACCTGACCAATGACTGGCCTGCAAAAGACCAGGATTCAAGGATGTGACCGCTTACGCTGTCCGATGAGCAGAACTCAAACCCACACTCCCTACACTTGCTGGTGCAAGCTCCTCCCTTCATCACGGCAATTTCAAAAACCCACGTTTTCATCAAGAGCCCCCCACGCCTCTCCCCCTTGTCCCATTACAATCTCATCATCGCCTGCGTGTTCATCCTACTGTTAAAGGAACACAGGATGGCTCCAAAGCGAGGAGGTCACCGGGTCCACTGAAGAGTAAGGAACACAGGACAGGGAGGCTCAGATGTGGTGCCAGCCGTACCCCTCACTGAGCAACCCCTGACTTCTCTGTTGATAGGATGACAGCGCAGGACTAGTTGGGTGAGATTCCTTTGAGGTCTCCCATCTTCGGATTAACAAATCACAACCCCTTTTTCTCCAGACACAGATTCCTATGAAGAACGTTTTACAAAAGGTGGGGAAACCGCAAAAGGGTATGCTCAACTCCATTCCGACTTCTTCAAGGAGCTCCCTGGATTTCCTTTAAGATCAGCCAGCTTTCTTGTGGGCACTGGGAACAATGTTAATTTGCATAGTTTCTTTAAACATCCAAATAGATACCTTTTGGGTTAAGCAATGAACATGACATGCGATTGCTTCTAATAATTTGCAACCCAAGAAATTTGTTTAATAAGCCTGTCTTCCCAAGCTACTTTTGTGACATTAGAGACCATTTACAACAAAGCTGTCTTCAGTAGTCAACCTTAATCCTTACTACCCTACCTTTGGGAAATGAAAGGATTTTATAACGATCACATAAAACCTTATGTGGTTTGAAAGCCCCAAACTCCGGACAAATGTGTGATGGTCGTGTAACAAAAGAAACATATTACAGAGCTCCCCACTTTAAGTGTTTTACATATGGTTTGCTTTTAGGATAGCATCTCTGGTGGAGGGCTTTGCTGATTAACACAATTGATTTTCTTAGCCCCAGTGTTCCTGTAAACGTTGGAGCCAAGAGCCGGAGTCAGCGCCTTGGACCTGGGAGAGGCCAGGAGGCCAGGGAGCCTCAAGCACTCTGGAGGAAGAAGCCTGAAATGAAAAGGTGGGGGCCATCAGTAGCGGGGTTGGGTGCCAGGTGCTTCTGATTACACTCCTGTGTGACACTAGTTGTCAGCATGGCAGAAGCATTGTGGTGTAACTGCAGTAGGGAGTGTAATCCATGAGTAGGCAGGAGGAAGGGCGGGAAGGAGGGACTTCAGGCTTTGCCTCACACAGAGGGTAAGGGAATGGTGCAGGGTGGAGAAAGGGGATGGGGGTGCAACTAAAACAGGAGGGGCTCCTTGGCTCTTGCATTCCTCCAGAGAGGCAGAACATCCTCCTTCCAGGAGCCCCTGGGAGCTCCTGTTGAGATCTGGAAGCATTCAGGCCCTTTTGTGTCAAGAAGGGCAGGAAGGATAATTCCTAAGGAAATGAACCAGAGGCAGCCCAAAGACTCCTATTCGAAAGACTTTTCCTGAAACTTCCGTTGCCAGTTTGTGGGTGCAGGGCCTGGAGATGGATTTACGCAGGCCCTTGTGGGGCTTGTCGTGGAATGGCGCACAGATAAGGAAACAGTTTGCTCTCTGGAGCAGTGCTCTACCCAGGAGATGTGCAGGGGCAGTGGGAGTGCGAAGGAGGCCCCTCCCTGCGCTGACTCTCCCTGCAGCAAGCCCTTTTCTTTTTTTCTCTCTCTTTTTCTTTTTTTGAATTGGAGTCTCTCTCTGTCGCCCAGGCTGTAGTGCAATGGTGCCATCTTGGCTCACTAACCTCTGCCGCCCGGGTTCAAGCGATTTTCCTGCCTCAGCCTCCCAAGTAGGTGGGATTACAGGCACACACCACCATGCCCAGCTAATTTGTCTGTATTTTTAGTAGAGACGGGGTTTCACCATATTGGCCAGGCTGATCTTGAACGCCTGACCTCAGGTGATCCACCCGACTCGACCTGCCAAAGTTCTGGAATTACAGGCGTGAACCAACGTGCCCGGCCCATCAAGCCCTTCTCAAGCGCCCCAGTGTTCAGTGTAGCCCCTCACAGAGAAAACAAGCTCAGCCAGGATATCTGCTGGGGTTGGAGGAATGATGCAAGGAAAGATCTGCAAGAGAAAATGCATGGCACTGGATGTCTAGCGGGAGAAGCACCACTTAGGTGAAGAACCACGGCTATTTGTGGAATTTGGATCCGGTTGTCCAGTAATTGGTGGACAAAGATCATTGCAAACCTTATATAGCTCTTCCCTCCAAACTGTTGCAACTTTAGACAATTGACTCTCCAAGGAATGTATATAATGAATGTAAAGAAAAAAGTCCACTCATCGGGTATATGTATTTGGATACGTTGGCTTGGAGAACTACTCACACAAATGGAAGCACTCTGGAGGATGTTTTCCCAGCCTGGGAGGGGCTATTTGAGTGTCCACGACTCAGGACTGGGATTTTGTTTGATGTTGGGCCTTTTTAAACCAGCTCCTACACTCATTACAAAGTGTTTTCGATCCATTTTCGGGAAGGGCTTTGTTTGTAACACATGGTTGGCAGTTTGGGCAGAATCTTTTAAGTGGTGTGAAGAGCTGGGGAGTGTGCACCTGGGTCGCTAGGAGGAAGTGGGTCTCCCCCCTCCCCTGCCCCACTGGGACGAACCAGAAGCGCCCATGCTTTTGTGACTTGGAAATTAAAGCAACAGACGTGGGGATTGTGATGCTGAGATTGTGATTTGCTGTCATTTGCTTCTGACTGGGAAACCACACATGAAATTAAGGCAGGAAAAACAGCCACACTAAGGGTTCTGTCTCAGTACCAAGACACAAATTTAGAAAGGAAAAGTGGCTGTATTTCCTTCCAGGGTAACTGCTTCAATCCAGCCTAGTGCACTGAACCACTGGTTTAAAGTAACAGGAGACAAATGTGGGAGAGTGATCACCACCTGAGTGGCAGAATTGGTGCTGGGGCTGGTTCCGGGGCCGTCTGTCCCATTGTCTCTTGGCCTGAGATAACCCCACTCAATCTGGGAGTGGGGAATGACAGACACGGAGGTCTTCAGAATGATCCCTCCATCTGTCTGATCAGCAGCCCCTGGAAACAAGAGACCCTCCCTTCTTTGTCCAGGAGCCCACTGGACAGGAATAGGACAGCATCTTCATTCCTGGCAGGGGTAGGGGAAAGTTGTGAAGCCGAGGGTGCTCATTTCTCGGTGAGGGCATGTCGGGCAGCCTTTGCTGGTACTCCTCGTGGTGCAGGTGAAGGAGGCCCACACCAAAGCCGCCACCCCCACAGGAACCTTTATTAGAAAGTGAACTACAGCCCAGAGAAGGAAAGGCAGGAGGAGACCAGGGCACAGAAGCTGGGCTCAGCTCTCATTCTCTGGGCCCTCCGCAGGCCTTCCTCTTCTCATCTTCCCCAACTCCAGGCAGGCTTTACCCACCCAGGAGCCAGGCTTACATCCTTTCAGCTCTGTGCCCCCAGAGTTGAAATACACAATGGTATTGGTGTATCAAACCACATCAAAGCTATCTCCCAACTTCCCCCAAAAAGAATCTTAGGGAAGGACTCCAATTGGTCTACCATGGATGATTAGGATAAGCTCTGGACCAATCATGGTGGGTAGGGGAATGAGGTGCTTTCCCAGCCACGGTCACATGCACCCACATGGCCTGGAGAACAGGTCTGATACAGGAATGAAGGGAAAGGGGTGAGAAGGGCAGGATCACCATGAGGTAGTAAGCCACCAAGTCTGTATCCTCCCTGTTCACGGGGATGGTGCACCTGCTGTGTGCCAGCCCCTGAGCCCTGTGTGCTGAGCGCTGCATACTCACATGCTGTCTCACCTTAAGTCTTCGCAACTCTTTGTCTACCAGCTGTGTATGGTTTGGGTTGGGGAGGCCCTGGTGAGGAGGGGGCTGGGGGTACTCTGCTTCCTGCAGCTCCATCTTCTGCAAAGCAGTAGAGGGAGTTTCTGGCCACTAAATAAGTGCCCGGTGGATCTGACTCTGTGCATTGGAGCTTTCCAGGGAGGCTGTTGACAAGGGGACGCATTTCATGAGGCTGGACAGTGAGACAACTTGGTGCCAACGCAGGGCACTCTCCTAGCCTTGTCCCTGCCCCAAGGCCAAGCTAAAGCATTGGCAAGTCTGTGCCTTGGTTCTTTGTCTTAGGAATTAATCTTAATTAGCACATTTATTGGAGATTCATTAAGATACTAAAGAACTAGAAAGATAGGACTTGTAGAAATTAATGATAATACAGTCATGCGCCACATAAGGATGTTTTGGTCAACAATGAACTGCCTGCACCATGGTGGTACCGATAAGATTATGATGGAACTGAAAAATTCTTATCACATAGTGAAGTTGTAGCTATCATAATGTCGTAGTGCAACATATTACCTTGTGTAGGCTTGGGTATGGTTAGATACACAAATACCATGCGATACAATAGCCTGTTGTGTTCAGTACACGAAGGTGTGTCACCTGAGAGCGATAGGCTACTCCATCTAGGTTTGCGTAAGTCTGCTGTGATGTTTACAAGATGATGAAATTGCCCAACGCTCGGATGCATCCCCATGGGAAAAAAATGTGTAACCATATTTGAAAATGACAATGACTTTTTAAGTGACAGACTCTGGGCTAGGTGCTTTGTACCCATCCTCTTTCTGCATCCTCACAGCAACCCTATCAGGTAAGTACTGTCATGATCACAGCTTTAGAAATGAGGAAACAGAGTGATTGAGTAACTTGGTAAGATCACACAGCAGTAGGTGTTAGAGTCATTTATGATTTATTGCTTCTTTGATGAGTAGCAGCCATAGGAGAATGAGAGCTGACATTTACTGGGCCTCACAGGGGACATTGATGGCTTTTACCTGCAAGCTCTACTGTCTCTTTGTGTACAGCAAATCTCCCGTTGGCCATAGTGGTGGACTGATCAGAGTTCCTGCCCGAGTGGGTGTACAGTTATTGCAGGGAGGTGCGTTTTCCTGCTGGGGCACAAAGCAGGGACCATGTGGCTCTGGGGCTGCCGGTGGCCATCTTTTCAGGGAGGGAAGTTGCATGGAGATAGAGAGAAACAGAGCCCAAACCACATTGTCGAGCCCCTGGATATGACCAGATCTGATCATGAGTGTAAAGTCACCCCTGGGCTTCTCATTTCTCTGTGACAACAAATTCTCTTGTTTGAATAAACAACAGTGAGCTGGGTTTCTGTTATTTATGACCAAGAGTCTGGAACAACACAAGGGTCTCCTGTGTGTAGACACTCAGTGCTGTGTGTTTTTACATGTGTCATCCTTCTAAAACTCACAGCTCTGACCAGGCATAGTGGCTCACGCTTGTAATCCCTGCACTTTGGGAAGCCAGGGCAGGCAGATCACCTGAGGTCAGGAGTTTGAGACCAGCCTGACCCACATAGTGAGACTCCATCTCTATAAAAATACAAAAATTAGCCGGATATAATGATGTGTGCCTCTAGTCCCAGCTACTTGGGAGGCGGAGGCAGGAGAATTGCTTAAACTTGGGAGGTGGAGGTTGCAGTGAGCCAAGATCACACGACTGCACTCCAGCCTGGGTAATGGAGCAAGACTCCACCTCAAAGCAAAACAAAAACAGCAACAAAAAAACTCACAGCTTTGTGAGATGAGTATCATTATACCCATTTTATAAGAGGAAAATAAGGATTACAGAGGTCAAGTTACTTGTCTAAGGCTACTCAGCTATGAAATGGACAGAACCAAACCTTACAAAAAATTACTGATCTCCTAGCATCAATATTCCTAAGAATATTCCCAATTCCTAAGAACACAGGATTAGGGAGGGGAAGGGAAGAAGGAAAGACGAGAGAGAGAGAGAGAGAGAGAGAGAGAGAGAGGAGGGAGGAGGGAAGGGAGGAAGGACAAAGAGAGGGAGACAGAGAAAAGACTGTGTTAGCATTTTTCAATTGAGGAATTTGAAATCTTTGGGTGGCAAGTTATGATGGTATATTTCTAGGGCTTAGGAATTTTATCCTGCTATTTGTTCTTCAAATAAAAGAATCAGAGTTGCTGACTTAGTTTAAACCAACTCCAAAGACTGCAGAGTTGACTGCTGATTAAAAACTTGTCTTTCTTTGTCTGAGAAGGAAATAGTAGATACAGTTTCCCTGAATGTGTCACATTTGCAAATTTGATTTTCATTTGCAGCATTTGAAAATGCCAATGACTGGAAAAATATAACTTGATTATTAACAAGCTAGACATAGTAACTGAGGATTCTCCTTGGCATCTACACATGCTTGTGTGATAAAAATAAATTGGAAGAAGTCTAAATATGCATTTAAAGGTGATTTTAGGATCAGCAATCTAACAGTTTTTCTGGTCACCCCATGCTAGTAAGTCCACGGGCTAATTCAAAGTACAGTGGGTTCTTAGATGAATAAAATCTCTAGATTCTAGTAATGCAAAAGGTCACTTTTGATTCAATGTGCTTTGCCATTTGTGAACTGAGCCTGAATCTTTAAAAAAGTAAACACATTCCAGCCATTTTATTTCTACTCTCTTTTAGAGACGTGCAATCATTTTTAATGGTTAAACCTGTATTCAATTGCATTTTTCAAATCCTCATTGTTTCATTTCCTTTCAGTTCTGCTATCTAAAAAATTTTTTCCACCTCATTTTTCCTGATCATTTGTTCTTCATACATATTCCACAGCCACAGCCCCCTGGTTGCCGAGCACTAGGGAGAGTTGATAAGAGGAATGAGGTGGTGTTCGGGAAGGAAGGAGTCAGCCCCTCCTAACCCTGCTAGCCACAGAAAGACTTTCAGATTTCTATCGACTTAGGAATGGAGTCTATTGGAATGTGGTTCAAACCTGCATCTTGCATCAGTGGAAATGGGCATTGTGATTGCTGTACTGAAACCTGTGCTCAAATGCACTGGGAGTTTTACACTGTGTTTCGAACTTCCAAATAGATAATGTCAGAACATTTCTGAAATGGGATACTAACATCAAGATATACGACACCAATCAACAAGTATCAGGCAAAGCAGTGCGTAGAACTCGGGGTGGAAGAGACTCCCAGAGAATTTCCATTTCCATTCCCTGTGTCAACAGCGTGGTAACTCACCTCCTAGATTGCTTTATGGTTTCAGGAGAAATTCTCAGTAGGCTCCCTGTGCTGTACTCAGCTCCACGTTCAAAGCCCAGGAATTAGATATGTCGTAGTTTATGAAACTGTTTATGAAAGAATCTTTTTTGAATTGTTCAAAAATCCAAAAGGAGTCAAACTTTGACAGTTGAAGACAACGGCAAGAGGGTCATAGTGATCTCCCCAGTGCAGCCTTAGCACTGAGGCTCTCTGGTTGAAAATGCAATGTCTTTTCTGTGAATTTCTTCCAGCCCGTAAAGCTCCGTTTGAAACTTGTGCCTTTTTGAAAGGATTTCTTTACCATGAAGCAGCTGACAAAGGTCATATGATGAATATGTTTTGGGGATGATAACATTTTGATTAGATATGCAAGAATCTTCTATCCTTCCCTAGGATGTCGTATTCTAACGTTTTCCATTATTTTAAAAAATCATGTAAGTTGATACTAGTCTGCAATAAGAACTTGAATTTTGTGGCTTATTTTCTTTGCTGTAATGTGCCAGCACCGTGGGCATCGTTGCAGGGAATAAATGACTCTTCCCCAATAAACCAAATGCCCAAAGAAGCCCCTGGAGGAGGCAGGGATGTCCATAAAAGTTGAAATGGATTTCATAATATGGCGTTCAATTTAGTATAATAAGTAGAATTCAAAAATAGCCTAATCTGCCAAATGAAAATACCTTTGCTCATCACGGAGGGAGGGACCTGGTACAGGAATCAAATGTACATGACTTAAGACATGCCAAAATATTTTTTATTAAATTATTCATTTTCTTCCATTTAAGTCATTAGTTACCTGGAAAATTGAAGATCTTTCTCTCTCTCTCTCCCTCTTTAAGCTTGAAAAATTAGCCCCTTAAAGACAACTACCAGAAAGCATTTATCAAAAGGCCCATCCTGGTTCTGAAGCTTATTGAGAAAAGGTCTGTGTTTGCACCTTTGTCGTTCTCCTGCAAAGATTCTCAGTAACAGAAACTATTTCAAAAATGATGCCGGTAAGCGGACATCATTAATTGTTCTCTAATACTGGGATTGCTGTGGAAAATGAAGCACCAAGACTCAGCCTTAGAAGGCAAAGTGGGAACCTGTTTAGAAGTTTGATAGATGACATCATGATGTTCAGAAGAAAAAACGGGCACTTAGAGACAGAAGCACCCGGAGAGTGATGGGAGCGGGCTCTGGTTCCTGTGCCACTGGGTTTGATGAAAAATCAGCACAAAGACAAGAGAGCAGGGAAAATGAAGAAAGATGAGGGGACCCTCAAACCACAAAGGTGTTAAACACGCGCTTTCCACAAATGTAGTGCTTCTAAATCATGTCCCCAGAAATCAAAATGATCCAATAATCGCTGCAAAGTATGTATTTACCAAGACAAAACTTCTAAATCTCATTTTGGAAACTGAAGGTTTGGGAGTTTATTTAAAATTCTTTTTGAATTTTTTTTCCCTAAACCCTTAATAACAGAGAAATGAAAACAATGGACACATCATCTGATGCAGTTTAATGATGACACTTTCACAAAATGTTCATGCATCCACGTTTTACTCCGTTCTTAAGCAAAGTGATCCATAAGCCGTAAGTAAAATGATTTGAATGTCCACCTCAATAGGTATTTTGATAATAAGATCTTTAAAAATGTTTTAATTAGCAACCAAATGCCAATTTTTCCAGGCGTGTTTCCCACTCCCTCTCCACCCAGGGTCAATAGCAGCATCCAGTGTTGTCAGGCTGTCCCTGAACTCTTTGTTCAGTGATTGGAACTGATGAATTGTAGCTTCCTTTGAGGCAGACTCTGCCAACAGACCTCAACTTGCATTTGTTATGGAGCCAAAAATAACCTTTAAATGATTAAATTCCTCAGTTTGTTTTGGTGGCACGACACGAGAAGACGCATTGCACCCCAGGAGGAACTCCAAAGATGAACCTGGAGGCATCCTAGCTCCATCATGTCCTAGCTCTGTGGCCTTAGCACATTTCTTAGCTATACAGAGCCTCAGTTTTATTGTCTGTGAAATGGAGATGATAATACCTGACTTACTAGGAAGGCTTGCAATTGACTGTGATAATGTCAATGGAAATGCCCACCACAGTAACCCCTAACCACAGCAGGGGTTCAAATAGTTAGCTTCCTTTGGAAAGGATTACACAGCACTAGGTGTAGAATCTTATAACCCTCATGTAGTGCTTTAGAGTTGTTCAAATGCTTTAATATCAATCATTGATTTCTCTCATAATAACTTCAAAAGCCAGTGCTCACCTCTCTCCTGACCTCCAGACCTGGTATGTAGTGGCCTATTTTGCATCTCATGGAACCCGCCCTTCCCCTGGAGAGCCAGGTCTTCGTGAAATGTCACCAGCATCGTGTCTGCTCTATGCTACCCCTATCATTGGCCCCCAATGCAAGTCTTTTTTTTTTTTTTTTTTTTTTTTTTGCAGACATTACACTGGTATGCAATTATTTCTGCAGCTAGAAGGTGCTGAATAAACATCTGTCAGACAAATGAAAACATGAAAGAAGGAACCCATGAAACAACGCAAAGATAATTCTAAAATGGAACTGAGAGTTAAACTCCATAGGCTGGGATGGCTGGGGAAGGCATCCTGGAAGAATCAGGACTCAACATGGAGCAGAGGGGGAACTAGGGTGGACTCAGGAAGGAGTGGAGGAGTGGAAAATCAGACTAAGTTGAAAGTGGAGATGCCAGAGGGGCACCTGCAGGGATCGGGAAGTCAAGAAAGTGTTTGAACTTGATGCAGTGGTTAATAGTGAGCCAGCGCAGGTTCTTGAGCCTAAGAAGGATGTGGGAGATCACTCCAGGTTTTCTAGCTGTGAAAGATGGATAGGACTGGCTCTACAAAACACAGGAAACATGGCAATGGCCACCTCACTCCAACTAGCTAGGAAAACCTTCCGAGGAAAGGCTTCAGAGAATGGCTATTGTTTATCAAATGCGTTTTCCTTCCCCAAATGTATGGGCCAAAAAATTGTATGTTATAGCTATGGTAATACAGTAATTATTGACCTTTGCTAATTAATTTTTAAATTTCTTTTTTTAAAATCAGGACTCCATTTGAAAATGGCAGTTCCACCAGGCAGCAGGAGGATTTTCCCTGGAGCTGGCCCTCCCGTCACTGCGCCACTTCTAACACCCGTGCAGATTAAAAGCTGCCATGTATGGGCAGATGTGGATCCTATATTTTGATTTCATCTAATTCTTCTTAAACTGGGCTGGCTTATTTAATAGGAGGACGTTGTGGCTCTTGCTGAAGGCAGAATTAGCAACCATTCCATTACCTTTTAAGACATCTGTGGACAATCTTTCCCAACCACAAAATCATTTCCATTCTCCAACCATCAAGTTTTCAAATGGATTTCGTAAATGTGCAAAAACTCCAAGCAAATCTATTTTTTAAAAATGTCAGGCTGCAAATAAGGAAAATCAGAAAGGGAGAAGCGAACACCATCTGTCAATGCCCCACCGGCCTTCACAGCAGCCCAGTTCTTATGATTAACCTAGCATACTCCCCATAAAGTCTAAATCATTCTCACCTTCCCAGGAGTTTGTAAGCCAGACAATTGTGAAGGAGAACGACTCATAATATGACTGCAAAATTTCACAGTTGAAAGTCAAATAGCAATGATTTTGCTTTGCCAGCCTGACACCACCTTGACCATGTGGATGTGAGTCCCTGGGCAGTGAACATGCTCTGTGAAGCGTCGGAGTCATGTTGGTGCAAGCAGCTCCTCGGTTTAAAAGGTGCTAGGACATGGTCACAGAGGGCATTGGGCACTTTTTTCTCCATCAAAATTCCATACATTATGATAACTGGGGAATTAATGCCAACCACAACCACAACATAAGACCTCCACCAGTTATGCTGTGTATGAGTCTGAGTTCTCCAGAAAAATAATATATATCCTATTGGTTCTGTTATATCTATATATCCTGTAATTGTGTGTGTATGTGTGTGTGGTGTGTACAGTCATGCATTGCTTACTAATGGATACATTCTGAGGAATGGGTTGTTAGGTGATTTCATCCTTGTGCGAACATCATAGTGCATTTACACTCACCTAGTGTAGCCTACTCCACACCAAGCCTGTGTGGTACAGCCTATTGCTCCCAGCCTGCAGACCTGTACAGCATGGGACTGTACTGAATACAGTAGGCGGCTGTAACACAGTGATAAGTATTTGTGTATTTAAACGTAGAAAAGGTACAGTAGAAATACAGCATGAAAGATAAAAAATAAGACACCTGTATAGGGAGTTTAACCATGAATGAAGCTTGCAAGACAGGAAGTTGCTCTGAGTGAGTCAGTGAGTGGTGAGTGAATGTGAAGGCCTAGGACGGGACTGCACACTACTGTAGGCCTATAGACATTGTACACTCAGGCTACACTACATTGATTTCAAAAATAAAGTGCTTATGCTGTGACATCGTGACAAGCTATAATACCACTCAGCAATAGGAACATTTCAGCTTCATTATGCTCTTATGGAATCACTGTTGTATGTGAGGTGCCTTGTTACCTGAAATGTTATGGCACATGACTGTACGTATATACAATAATACGTATATAATGAGATTTATGTCTTCTTATAAGGAATAGGCTCCTGCAATTACAGAGGCTGAGAAGTCCCAAGGTCCGCAGGTGGCAAGCTGGAGACCCAGGAGAGCTGATAATGTAAGTTCCAGTCTGAGTTTATGGGTGTGAGATCCAGGAGAGCTGGTGATGTGGTTCTAGTCCAAGTCCAAATCTGAAAGCAGGAGAAGACCAACATCCCAGCTCAAGGACAGCCGGGCAGAGAGAACTTAGTCTTTTTTATTTTCCATTCAGGCCCTCAGTGGATCGAAAGGGGCTGACCCACGTTGGGGAGGGCAATCTTCTTGACTCAGTCTATAAATTTGAGTATTTCTCATCCAGAAACACCCTTGCAGACACACCCAGAATAATGTTTAACCAAATATCTGGGCAACCTGTGGCCCAGTCAAGTTGACACATAATATATACCACCACATGCTGGTACTTAAAAGCATTAAGGATCATTTCACAAATGTGTTGACCATTTTAACCCACTCCTCCCCTGTGTGTAACTCAGACCATGTAACCTGAGACCCCATGTTAAAATTCAGCCCTTGGACTATGTCTTAAGGATGTCCCCATGGGTCTAGACATGCCACACATAGATTCATTGACAATCTCTGAAGAGAACTAAGGCAGGCATTCATTTTCCTCACATCTATATAGTCTTAAATAAGAGCTGCCATTCAGATACTGAAATGTGTGGTGCATTAACCTCCTGAGAAACACTCACTCTACTTATTATTTCTGAGCAAGACCCCACATCTACTAACTAGCACTCTTGTTCTCTTCTCCCATGTCCTTCTGCTCTTCCTTCTACCGGGCAAGCCCCAACCATGGGCATGATAATGTCAAAAGCAGACTTGAGAAGAGCAAAAAGAAGACACTTCCTTATTCACGGACCACCTCATTCTTTCATTCATGCACCACTCGTTTTGAAAAGAAATAATCTGCCATTTGGGTGGCAGGGAGGAGGTGACAAAACTGAACATATTAGGAAGGCACAAGAGAGTGAAGTTTAGAATTCTTTGCACACAAGTATTGAAATGATGAGTGAGTGGGTTAAAGGAAGAGTGACTTATTGACTGAGGTGGAAAGAGTGAGTGCAGTGGACAGTGACTGAGATCCAAAGTCCAAAGTTGGAGGACATTCAAGGAATGACAATGACCAGGAGTAGCATCCGCTTGGTGCAACATGCCATGAGACTTTCTGAGCTGGACAGGGAGCTGCAGGCCTGCAGGGAGGAGCGTGACTTTGGCCAGAGTCACACTGCTGCTGGTTCCTCCTTCTCTGTCCCTGTCAATTGTCCCTGACCTTGCCCCCGACTCTTCAACTCTTTCAACCCTTTTTTAAATTTCTTTCTATTTTAGCATATAAATTGTGGTAAAATATACATAACATGAAATTTACCATCTTAGCCATTTTTAAGTGTGTAGTTCAGTGATATTCATCACATTCACACTGTTGTGCAGCCACCACCACCATCCATCTCCAGACCTTTTTCATCTTGCAAAATGGAAAGTCTGTCCCCATTAAACCATAACTCCCCATTCCCCTTCTCCCCAGCCCCTGGCGATCACTCTTCAACTTTCTGACTTTAAGAATTTGATGGCGAGGGACTTCATTTGGTGGAATCATACCGTATTTGTCCCTCTGTGTCTGGAGAATATCACTTAGCTTGTCTTCTAGATTCTTCTATATTGTCACATGTGTCATTTTCCTTTGTGAGGTGGAATAATATCCTACTGTGTGGATGCGTCAGTTTGTGCATCCATTCATGCATCAGCAGATGCTTGGATTGTTTCCATCTTTTGACTATTGCAAATAATGCTGCTGTAAACATGAATGTGCAAATATCTGTTTGAGTTCTTGCTTTCAGTTCTTTTGTATATATACCCAGAAGTGGCATTGCTGAATCATACGGTGATCATATAGTTAATTTCTGGAGAAACTGCCATCATGTTTTCTTTTTTTTTGAGACAGAGTCTCACTTTGTCACCCAGGCACAATCTCGGCTCACTGCAACTTCTGCCTCCTGGGCTCAAGTGGTTCTCCTGCCTCAGCCTCCCGAGTAGCTGGGACTACAGGCGTGTGCCACCATGCCTGGCTAATTTTTGTATTTTTAGTAGAGACAAGATTTCACCATGTTAGCCAGGTTGGTCTTGATCTCCTGATCTCAGGTGATCTGCCTGCCTCCGCCTCCCAGAGTGCTGGGATTACAGGCATGAGCCACCATGCCCAGACCGCCATAATGTTTCCGGTAGCAGCTGCACTGTTTTACGTTCCCACCAGCCATGCACAAGAGTTCCAATTTTTCCACATCCTTGCCAACACTTGTTGTTTACTGTTTTTTGTTGTTGTTGTTGTTGTTAGTATTTATCCTAATGGGTGTTGTCCCCAGCCTTTGGGTTTCGTGCCCTAGGATCCAGCCCCTGGACTCTCTCTTTCACATCCACACTCATCCATTTGTGGTATCTTCCAGGCAGAAGGCATCATAGGACATCCACCCACTAATGACTCACAGATCTGTTATCTCCTGCTGAGATTTCTGTCTCAAAATCCAGACTCCTTTATACAGCTGCCTGCCTACTTTCCTCCGGATACCCAAAAGACACCTCAAAGTCAACATTTCCACATCTGAATTCCTGATCTGTACATCCCCACCCAAAGCTACTTCACCCACGGCATCCCCATCTAGAGGATGGCAAGTCCATTCTTCCAGGGGCCACTGCCCTTAGACTTTGCCCAAAGGGGGAGGCTCTCAGGGGGACTCCTTCCCTACAGGGTCCCTCTTACTGCAGGCGTATGTGCACACACATACACATGCCATTTAGGCAAGAACATACGGGTTTCTAAGTCGTCATGAAGCAGGGCTTGGTGCTGGCAAGGCAGGACCCTGAAACATTTGCTCTGGATTCTGATGACACTCGGGCCCTGGGAACACCCCCCCAACCCCCCTACACAGACAAATCACCCACCCTGTGCCATTGTCTCAGTACCACAGATGTTTGTGGTGGAGCTGCTCCGTGGGAGACAGATGCTGCCTCTGTATGTAAGGGGGACCTGAGTAGGGAAGAGCAAAGACAAACGTATTAACTTCTCACACCCTTCTTTTAAGCAAGGTTACAATAGATTCTTGTGTAATGAAGTATCACTTCCCAGAATTGCCTAGTGTCCATTTTCTTACTTGTCTTCATGATCTAATATGTGATTCCAGATCTGCTCTGGTGAGCACGGGGTCCACAACAATTGCATGTGGTTGCTGAGGAACCATGGCTGACAATATTAAGCAATGCATAGTCTCAAATTTGCATAAATGTAGGTCTAGTTATAACCTACATGAAGTGAGACACCCTTCCTTCCTTCCTTCCTAACTTCCTTCTTTCTCTCTCTCTCCCCTCCCTCCCCCTCTCTCCCTCTCCCTCTCTCCCTCTCTCCCTCCATTCCCCACTCCCTCCCTCCCTCCCTCCCTCCCTTCCTTCCTTCCTTCCTTCTTTCCTTCCTTCCTTCATCTCTTCCTCCCTTCCGTCCATCCGTCCTTCCTTCTGTCCTTCTTTCTGTTCTTCCTTTTCTTTCCTTTCTTTCTGACAGGGTCTCGCTCTGTTACCCAGACGGAGTGCAGTGGCACAATCACAGCCCTAGCTAATTCTTTTTTTAAATTTTTTATAGAAATGGGGTCTCCCTATATTGCCCAAGCTGGTCTCAAACTCCTGGGCTCAAGTGATCCTCCAGCCTCAGCCTCCAAAGTGTTGGGATTACAGGTTTGAGCCACCACACCTGGCCTACTGTTTTTTAATATAAGCAACACAGCATTTGTTGGTCTGGTTACATTGCTCAGTAGAATCATAAATAGTTTCATTTTTACCTAAATATTTCAGGTGATTTAATTAAATTTTCGAAGATTTTTTTTAAAAAATTAGCTTTGATTAAAGTTACTTCCATAATTAAAATTTGTGTTTTGCTTTTTAACAGCTAATTTTGAATGTTTTAGAGGCAATACTTTTTGAAAATATCAACAATTATTTAAATTTATTTTCTAAATTTACATTTAATTTCCTTTTTTTTGGTTAATTTTTAGAGACAGGATCTCGCTCTGTTACCCAGGCTGAAGTGCAGTGGTGTGATGACCATAGCTCACTGCAGCCTTGAACTCCTGAGCTCATGTGATCTTCCTGCCTCAGCCTCTGCCTCTTGAGTAGGTAGGCCCACAGGCATGCACCACCATGCCTGGCTAGTTTTGTAAACACATTTCTTAGAGATGAGGTCTCGCACTATTGCCCACCTGGCCTTAAGCAAACTTCTCACCTTGGCCTCTCAAAGTACTGGGATTACGGCTGTGAGCCACTGCGCCAGACTTAATGTACATTTTTGACCAAAATACATTCAAAATTTGGCACTTTTTCACATTAATGTTAAAAGATGAATTATGTGAAAATCTTGCTCATACAACATAATTATTGATTATACTGAAAAGAGGCAAGAAAAGTAAATTTTATGGAAAAAGTATATACTCATTTATGAATTATGGATGTCTTTATTTTTGACTTATTCAAGCATTGCTGGCCCATGAATAAAACCTCCAGACATGTACAACAAGCATTACATTCAGCCACTGAGATTTTGCCAACTTTCAGCCATATGAAAATAATAGCTTTCCACATATTTTTTGGTTTCATCATTATGAAAGCAGGAGGATAGCCAATATTTTATTTAAAAGTTTGCTGACTCAGTTTCTTCTTTTGAAATATTTAGACCCCTGGTCTGTGGGCTTCTGGTTGTGTTCTCCCTCCAGGATCCATGTGTGCTAAGGGCAGGACAAATATGCATCTCATCCTTGACACCTCACTTTTTTTGTGTGGAGGAGGGCAGGAAGACAGAGTCTCACTCTGTCGCCCAGGCTGGAGTACAGGGGTGTGATCTCCGCTCACTGCAACCTCTGCCTCCTGAGTTAAGGTTATTCTCTTGCCTCAGCCTCCTGAGTAGCCAGGATTACAGGTGCCTGCCACCAGGTCAGGCTAAGACACCTTGCTTTCTTTTTGGTGCTTCATTCAGTGTGGCAGAGAAACCTGTTTGCTGGAGCTTCAGGTAAATGTAGTCGCCCAAGACTCTCATCACCTCCACCCTCAACTGTCACCTGCTCATGTGAGTGGCTGCGACTCACTCCTCTTCATTCTCTGCTCAGAGCCTTCTCTGTGACTCCACTCCTCTCCGTTCCTTGTCCAGGGAGCCTTCCACGCCCTGCCTCTAGCCTCCAACCACCCAGACCACATCTCTCCTCCTCTCCCAACTCTGCCAGTCACATGTTTCCCCCAGGGCTCCAACTGTTCCTGCTGCCTGAACACTGTTCCCTTTAGCACCTTTGCTAACCTGCCTACCGCCTTTGAGACTCAAATCCCACCTTCTTCGGGAGGCCCTCCTTGACCCTCTTCTTCAAATTGCACTTGCTTATCTGCAACCTGCCCTGAACCTCCACCCACCTGAACATGCTCTAAGTTTTTCCTACGCTCATTTCATCCTCAAAAATCCTCTATCATTGACTTAGTCATTACATGTATTTTCTAAACATTTCCACTTAAATACAAGCTCTCTAAGGGCAGTGATTTTTGTCTGCTTTATTCATTCAGGTATCCTGGCATATGCTGATACTTAATAAACATTTATTAAAGAAGTGAAAGTGGGCCAAAAAAATGTTCTTCAGTGGGGAGTAAAAGCAAAGTAGCTTTGGTTTTACTTGGGATCTTTTGGTCAACCCTAGGCTGGTCCCCACCCTGATGGGGTATTCAAGGCTCAGAGAGCATGAACGTCTTGGCTGAGGTTTTGCAGATTGCAGGGAAAGAGCCCTGGAGGGCATCTGGTCTGACCATGGCTACTGCTCTTTCGGTCTTACCTTCAAGGAAGGACTCCCATGCTAGACCCCAGAATGGAGATTTGGCCTGCTAAGTGACAGGCAGTCCCTGGTCTTGAGCAGTGGAATCACTGATGATGAAGATACTTTTAGGACTTGCTTGTCAGGTGACTTGGGTGGAGACAGACAAAAAATTGGGAGAAGACTCACCCAGGACCTTCCTGACTAGGGTCAGGCCAAGGTTCAGGCCCAGTTCCTCAGGCAGCCACCTCCATCTCAGCCCTGGCTATCATCTCTCACTGTCCCCAGATTTAGCAAATAAAAATTCAGGATGCCCAGTTAAATATGAATTTCCAACAAACAACAAGATTTTTTTTTTTTTTTTGTATAAATATGCCCCCATGATTGTGTGTATTGTTTAACTGAAATTCACAATTGTCTGAACATTTTGTATTGTTTCTGGCCATCGTATGTGCAGACCACTGTGGGGGAGCAGGGACTGGTCTCCCCTACTCACCTCTGAAATCCTTTCCTTCCCCAGCCTGCAGGCGTAAAAGGGCCCGAGGTACAGCCACTCCCCTTACATCAGTTCCACGTAAGTGAAGCCCTTTCTTCTCCTCTTGGGGCAGCCTCTCATCCCAGCTGCTGGGCTCTTCCAAACAAGGATGGGTGGGGCTTGAATTCAGGGCAATTTCTCAAACATCAAAAGAAGCATTTAACTTCTCCCTGGGCAAGCCCTAACAGAGTCTGGCTGTTCTTCTTTGGGGAGACAAGCTCAGATTCTCTTTCTCTTCCTCTCTTTCTCTCTCTCTGTCTTTTTTTTTTTTTTTTTTTTTTTTTTTTTTGACTGAGAACCCCATAGCAGTGGAAAAGGCAATATGCCAGATATATATATATATGTATTTTTTTTTTTTAACCAATTAACCCTATTACACCAAGTTTTAAAGAACTGGAATGTAATGGAACATACTTAACATGAAATCTGTGCTGAGCATAATTCAGCCTTGCATGATTTGAAGACACTGTGTGACTCTACCAGACCCGCTATTAATCTCATCATGGCAAGTACAAGTACATGACCATGGGCTCTCTCATCAGAATAGGGGGTGGTGGAGAGCTTGCTCAGCCAGGCATGACTTATGGCCAAATCACTTGTGCCTAGAGTCCAGCGATGAGAACGAGTGATTTCTTTGACTGTTTCTTTCTTTAAAAGGAAAAAAAAAAAATGCATTCGGAAATAAGCCTACATTGCACAACAAAACGACACTTCATCTCATTCCCCAAGGAATCCATGGCATTTTGGTCGAGGCACAGTCTTGACTGACCACAGTTTCTCTCAAGGTGTGGCCTACTTAGCCGAATGAGCAGAGCACATCTATAATTAGCATTATATGCAGAATAAAAAAACTCTTTAAGAAACATCTCCGGGTCCTCATAGTCTTAAGCATCTGTTGCCATGGAAGCCGGCAGCAGCTCCAAAAATCTAGAGTGGTGAACGAGAATTGCCCACTCGCCGCTGAAGGGCCTCTTTAAATAAAGTTGCCTTTTTTCTTTGAATTCTGAATAAACATAAACCTGGGTTTTTAGTACAAAATCCTGATTTCAAGGTTATTGATGCCATCCTAAATTAATACAGTCTGCGCAACAGCACACACCACCCCAGCCAAGCCAGGGATACTCCTGTCTTCTGAAAGCTTGACATTTGTTTTTCATCATGAACTTAAAGGTCACGGGCTACAGATGGATCAGAGTACCTGCCTGAGTTTACATTTACATGCATTTTATTTTATTCCCACATGCACTTTTTATGAGATCCATCACTAGAATAAAACTGTAGCGCTCCCATATTCTCTAGGCTGGCTAAAGTAGGAGAGTTGTCAAGCTGCTATCTCTACATAATTTGAATTAAAATAAGAAATATATGCTGATTTGATATTTCAAAAGCAACAGCCTTAGGTTTAATGTTGGCTAAAACTGGCCATCACGGAGAGTGCACACATTTCTAGACGTTACTTATTAGTGTAATTTGGGGGGCGGATTGATGATAGAGTCTAATCCTATTATGCACTTTTTATTTAAAGCCATAGACTTCTCATGATCCAGCTAACCCCAACATGATTAGCCAACGATCAATTCACAATTGATGGGGGAAATGCACCTGCTCTTATTTTCTACGAATGGATGTTCGTGTGTTTCTGTATGAGGTAAGCATGCCACTTGCATCACTGTATTACTACTGTATCGCCCCTTTTTTGTGATGCCAAATAACATTTTATATTTTTACCAAAATACCTGTGGAGCTGACAGAGCATGATGCATTCGTTTTCCTTGATTTTGTAGTGAGGGAAAAGGCTAGCATGAATAATTCAAAAATAATGCTGAGACTGTTAAGATTTAGTATTGGAGAGGTCATCACAGTTGGGAGAAATGAGCTAGGAGACTATTACTATTCCACGATCTTTGAATCTCAAGGTGACATCATTATTATTTCTCTATATCTATAATGTGGTGCTGCAACCAGCTTATTGCTGTGTTTCTCATGTAGGGGAGAAAGATCAATTACATACAGACCTCAAAATGTGAACCATAAGCAGAGTGCCCAATAAAACTGTCATTAACAGTTCCCACAATTTTAGCTGCATGCTTCCAGGTCAAGCTGCTTTAACAATGATAACTGACATTGAAAGTTTGAATAAAGAGCATCCATTCTAAAGGGAGCCATTTCTTAGCCACATAACTGAAACTCTTTAATAACACTTGCTAATTTCAGTCTGAACTGCAAAAAGTACCCTAATGATAAGCTTAGCACTGAGGATACTCAGAGAATGAACACAAGCCCCAGCATCCGCCTTTGAAAAATAGGTTTGTTACTGGATCGACATCAACGGCAAGCACTCTTGAGTAAGCATAAAGCAGTCCCATGCAATCATATTTAATTTATTCCTAGTTTCAACCAGAAGCGGAAAGATATCACCAAAAAATAAAAAGCATGCTAGAGTTTACAGCGCTTCCCTCACCATTTGTTACTGCTACATAATCAGGATAAATCTTGCTTTCTCTAGAACAGGATTAAAAAACACCTCTACATTCAAAAATATTAAAATGGAATAGAGCTATTACTACTGCAAAATCCCTTTTTTCTACCCCCAAAGGGTCCCTACATGTTTAAAACATCTTTTTTACTTCACAGAATTTTACAAGCCTTCCCACCAGCTTACTTTTTAATTAAAATGTTCCTGTTAGTGTCAGAACTCTGAAACATCACATTTGGTTTAAAGGTTTAACAGTTCATAGCATTTGTGATTTTCGTAAGAGGGGATATAAAAGCACTATAGATTTCTTCTTTTAAGTGATACGAAAGCATATTGAGCCAATGTTTATCCTTGCTTGCTTTAACCCATTCCTGAACGTCTGTTGTATCTATCCGGTGGTAGGTCCCCTCTGGCTCACTGAGGTAGTTGCTAACAAAAGATGCTTCTCAGCCCTGCTCCTGAAGCCATGCTGGGTTTTGGTTTGTTTGTTTTTTGATAATTTTGGTAATGATCATTTTGAAATTTCCTCATCTGTTACCAAGTGGCTAATGAGCCTCTGCTTTATCTCCTTAAATTGTATTTAAACATTTATAAAGTGGTATTTATTGTGAAATGATGATCTCTAAGTTAAAATGAAATATGTGTGCAACCGTCAAGGTTGGCCAGCTTCCTAAAAGACACTTTTTCCTCCTCTCTCTTTCATCTTCTATCTCTTTTTACCTCCTCCTCTCCTTCTCTGTCTTCAGCCACACGAGGATTGCAGAGAGCCAAGCCTAGTACATGCCCCCTGAGGATGCTAGATGGAAGGATGGAAGGTGCCAGGGTCCTTGTGGGTGTCACTGGGCTCATGACTGAGCCATTGTTGGAACACTTCAACCAGTTCTTTCTGGGCAGGGCAGTCGTGCCACTTTTAGCTGGGTTCCTGTATCTTGCCTTCAGATGCATCCTGACTCATACAGTGCAAAAGCACCTGGAAAATTGCAAAAGATTCCACAAATGAATGCTGAACACATGATTAATATCATCCACTTACCAAGCTCCATGCCCAAAGTCTGCCATGACTTAGGGAACGAAGGCAAGAGATGAGCCCAACTCCTTGCTGGCTCAGGAAAATGTGCTAGGCTAGACGGGTTGAATGTGCCATTGGTTGGTAATGTTCAGCTGAGGGAAACACAGAGTTCATTCTTTTCAAAACATCAAAGGAAAATTAATGGCGTGGTATACAGGAGGAGTTGAGGATGGAGGCATAAAACATAAGCAACATAAATATACACGCACAGCATGCAATGTGCATGAGGTTGTTTATCTGCAGACAATGCTTTAACCCTCTGTGTTCTGATGCCCTCATTCCAGCTCAGAGAGGAGCCTCCTGAGAGCCAAGTGGGCAGCCTGGGAGCTGGTCACTTTACTCCCAGCAAAGGGCCTACCCTGGCATCTGTTGAGGGCTCAGCAAAGTCATTTGGTTCCGTATTAGTTTCCTGTGGCTGCCATCACAAATTATCACAAAGCTTGTGGCCTAAAACAACCAAAGTGTATTTTCTCAGAGGTCTGGAGGCCAGAAGTCTAAAATCAAGGTGTTGGCAGGGTTGTTCCTTCTGGAGGCTCCAAGGGAAAGCCTACCCCACGCCTCTCTCCTGGTTCGGGTGTCTTCCGACAGTCCTCGCATCCCTCAGCTTGTAGAGGCATCACCCCAATCTCTGTGTCTGTCAGTGTGAGGCTGTCCTCTTGAGTATTTCTTCACATGGTGTTTTCCCCTGAGTCTGTGTCCCCAATCTCCCTCTTTTCATAAGAACACTAGTCACTGGACTAGGGCCCTTCCTAATCCAGTATGATTTTCTCTTACCTTGATTGCCTTTGCAAAGGTTCTATTTCCAAATAAAGTCCCATTCACAGGTACCAGGCCTACAACTTGAGCATATGTTTTTGGAGAACCCAGTTCTACCCACCAGAGCCACTACTTGTCCAATGAAAGTGTTGTTCCTGAGGCAGTGGGATCCTTGGGCCATGGGAAAGACCCGCCCTGGCACAGTTTTGAATGGCCACAGCTGCCCCCCAGGTGTCCAACATTGTAGAGGGATTTCTACAGTGCTGCTGTCCTGCTCCTTCTCCCCAGGTAGCCAGCCACTCCGGGTCCTGCTCCTCGAGGCTATTTGGAGCCTAGAGACTGGGGGGAGGGGGAGTTGCAGGGCCTGTGCAGAAGCTCGGGGCTGGGAGCCTGGCACAGGAGGAGCAGGCAGCCGCCCAGGAGCCCAGACCCTGGTCCCACCCTGGGGGCCGCCTTTGAAGTTGGCGGCAACTCTCACACCACGGGGACAGAGCAGAACAGGGAGACCCGGGCGAAGTCTGCTCTCCCCACCGACACCCTGTTCAAAGAGAATAGTTTGGGCAAATAGCTTAGCAAATAATGAATGAACAGCGGAGCCTGGGCCAGCCCAACAGGAGACTTGCTTGCAAAGGCTCTGTCCTCCCACATTCTCCATACCCCCCGTCCGAGCCCTGCTGGGCTGGAGGCTGAGCCAGAGAGAGAAGCAGCCCCTTGTCTTTTTTTTTTTTTTTTTTTTTTAACATTTCATATGTATCTTGCTGTCCTGAAGATGCTCAGTACTAATACAAGTGGAGCACAAACAGGATTTATCAGCCAGTGTCTTATTTACTCACCTGTGCCTGCAACAAACTGCAGGCAGTTTCAGGACGAGGAGCCCGGCTTTCATGGGTACAGATGACTTGAACACTCTGAAGGCCTCTCTTGCCAATCTTTCAGAGGCTGTATCCCCTTTTGGTCCATAATCACAGCTAATGGGCTGGCCACAGAGGCATCAGGGGCATAAAATGGTCTAACACTACATTGACTATAAATAGCAAAGCCATAAGTGACATTACTTTGCAGATAAGAAACAATCACATCATTAAGCAAAGGTGTTTAGTGTATCAGTCACCCTAACTTTGATTTATTGCAAGGCATTTGTCTGTCACCAGCACAATGGAAGCTATAATGCAACTCAAGGGTTTAAAGAGAAAATTAAGATGAATATTGCTGCTAGCATCTGGGTTTGCACAGATGCAAAATGGGTGGGCTTGCCTCGCTGCCTGCAGGGCTGGCCTCAGCCCAGCTTCCAGGCCCAGAGGCTAAGAACTGCCTGCAGTGGTAGAGAAGCAAGCCCTGGGGGCTGGAGGCAGGGGCGCCCAGGGCAGAAGGTGGTGACAACCAGCCAGGAAGAACTCCCCACCATCTAGGTTTCTCCAAAGGGAATAATGCATTCTGAATGGCAAGGGCTTCCACCTTTTAGTTGAGACTTTACAGCAGAAATATGAAATGGAAACAATGACCAGAGTTATTCTGATAAACATGATGTTTTGAAAAGCACTCTTGCTAAACACAACTGCCCCTGTAGTCAACTTAATCTTAATCTAGTGGTTTGGGAAGCCTATTGTAAGTCAGGCACTGAGCCAGGCCCGAGAAGTATAATGAGGGATAAGTCACAGTGTCTATCCTCCAGGGACTCATGGCCCAATCGGATGAACTCATAGTGTATGGCAGGTGGCAGCTGCTGGGTGGTTGAACAAGTGGGTGAAGTAGAGGGAGGATGGTGTCATCGTAGAGGTAAGAGGCATGAGTAGATTCCAAGGAAAACAAACATTGCTCCTGGATGGGTAGATCTGAAAAGACAGGATAAGGAAGAAGGATTTTAATGGACTCCTGCAGGCTGGAGAGATTCTGGGCCAGAGGCAATGGGGGATGGAAAGTTTTGCAAGAAGATGCCATTGCTTGTCCAAAGACGTGGTCCATCGGCATGGGGCTGGCTGGGATGCTGAGTTCTGATGGGGCCAGTTCACCAGCCATGTACAGAGCCTCTGGGGGAGAAAAGGCTGGAAAGACCATCAGTCAGACTGTGTGAGGAAGGGTCTTGGGTGTGTAGGCAAGGACGTTAGACTTATTTTGATGGACAATGGGGGTGCTGAAGGATGTGTACAGTCTGACACTGGCTGAGGAATATGAGCCATGAGAGGAAAGGAGAGGCTGGTTGGGGCTGGGCAGCCCGGGATGGCATGGGTGGTGGGAGGCGGTGGCACACAGAGCGAGCAGCTGGTTGGGTGGAGGTTGGTGCCTAGCCTAGCCCAGTTGTGGTGTAGCAGGTGCTGGTGGGGAAGCTTCATGGAGATTTGAGATCTGGATTGGCCATGAAGATCTGGGAGTGATCTTTGTAAGGGCCGTGATGGAGAAAGGGTTGTTTTACTGAGACCGTTAAAAAGGAGAATAGATTCATCTCCATTTGGGTGTGTGGTTATTAAATGTGTCCGTTGAAATAAATGAAATGCTATCTAGTTATGAAACTATTTCACCTACCTTAAAACAAGAACAAATCAATCATGAATAATCACTAAACCCATCAGTCAAACCATTGATAATCATTATATCAATTGATCAATAATCATTAAATCATTAAACTAATCAATCATGAATAAGCCCACTCTGCTTCACCGGGCCGGGCCCTGTGGCGGTCAAGGGTCAGGCTGAGTCAGGACCCTCCTGCCAAAAGCTCCTTGTGCCCAGCTTCCGGCAGGGTCCTTCCCACTCCAGCCCATACCCACGAACCAGATACCCCAGAGAGCTTGTAGATCCTTCAGGAAGGAAACTGTTCTCATCCTGCGGTGCAATCTCAGCACTTACAACGTGTGCATAGACACAGGTTGAATTTAGAAATTGTGATACCACTCGCGAAAAATGAAAGAAACACCTTCTGTCCTCAGTGGCATTTCCTAAAGTTTGGGTTGGATTTCTACGATTTCTGTGCTGCTCCAAAGTCTTTTCTCTACTAGCTTCAAAAGCCTATGAAAATCTGAGCAGCCTCTGTGGTGTGTTCTCAGTAAGGAGCTACTTCAAAAGTGACTCGGCCAATGCATTTTGCTGCGATCCTTCAGACCCAAATGGTTCCTCAGCCAACATCATTAAACAACCTTGCCCATGTGTGGGTAGGGGGGACCCCTTTGCAAACATATGTCCACTGTTTCAAAGGTGTCATGGTGCCCTGAACTCATCCAACTGAGTTTGCCTAGGAATTGAAGACATTCTATGTGCTGTGGGTGGGGGTGAGGCAGGCCTGCTCAAGGTCTGGAGTGATGCTGCAGGGGCTGCAGGGGAGAGCAGGTGGGGCCTGGGGAGCAGGCCACCTGCCTGTGTCTAGATGCCTCAGCCCAGGCTTCAGGCCCCACAGCTGGGAAGACAGCGGCTGACTGCCAACCTCCAGCCAGAGGTGTCTCCTCTTCCTTGTCTAGGTCATTTGTCCAGGCTGTATACACCCCATCTGGACATCCATTGAGCACTTTCTAATTCAAGTCTCGTTGAATTTTGCTAGTATATAACCCAAGAATATACTCATTTTTGATACCTTGAATGCCCATTTTTACTACAAGACAAATATATGGGTTTAAAGAAAGTTGTATTCAGGCAGATCACCTTCTACATCTAGGGAATTTTGAGAAGTGCTAAGTGGGCCCTGTTTTCTTTCCATCATCCCACTTGTTTTTCCGCTGCAGACCTGCTGAAAATGCCACTTCCAGTGCCGTGGCTGTGGGATGCAGGCATCGCCGTGTTGATTTACTAGCACTGAACACCCAGTGCCCTCCTGAGGTCCTCTCCCCTCCAGCATCTCAGGAGGGGTTTCTGGGCCTCCCTTTCCCTTCCTCTGCTGCCAGGAACTGTCATCCTAGGTGCTGGGCAGGTCCCAAAGGTGCGGAGCTAAGCAAGGGCTTCCTCTACAGCTCCTGGACAAGCCCTTCCTGCTAGGATCCAAAACAATGCTGCTTCCCTTGTGTAAAACAGGGGAACTAGGGCTCTCGTTAACATCTGAATCAGAACTATTTTCTCAGATCACCCTTTCTGTGAACAGGCTAGCTGAGAGAACTGAACTTTTCATATTTCATTATCTTGAAGCCTAGGTAAACAGGGGGTGCCAGTGGGATGGGGGCACCCAGAAGATGGTATCAATGGCATAAAAGTGATTAGCGCGTGCTGAATGCTCTCTGTGCTTCTTTGCAGCATTGTGTTAAGTACGCTTTGTCTACAGTCTCATTTGATTCTCCTAAGGGCTGTAGGTAGTGCAGGTACCATGATTATCCCATTGTCCACAAATCCTAGTCAGGGATGCCACAGTGTCTCACAGCCACAGGCTTAGGAAGTGTCCCAGCTGGAATTCAAAGGCAGCTCTGGCTGACCCCAATGTCACGGGGAGTGGGGACAAATGAGCCCCCAAACGAATCTGAGGAATGTCTAGGTGCGGTCACATAGGCAACTTGCAGAGAATGCAGATTCTTGGGCCCTACCTCCAGGGAGCTGATCCAGTGGGGCTGTCTGGGTGGAACGAGGAGGCTGCCATTCTGTCAGCACTGCTGGGGACTCCAGTGCTGCCCATGGCGCTGCAGTGCTGGGGCTTGTCTGTTCCTTTTTCTCTGACCTCAAGCTGTGACTGGTGGAGGCTAAGTGTCATTTTGGACTTCTGGTCTCCCCACAGCTTCTTCTTGGCCCTTCCTTGCGCTCTCCCTGGAGCCCAGCTCTTCCATGCCTACCAGTAGTGTTCCGGTCCTACTTTTCTGCAAGGGGCAGCCAGGATGTGGTCTACAATCACTGCCGAAGCAGCGGGGTTGTTGGGCTGCGACATCCTGGGGACCCCCATCTTGAACTAACAAGACGCTACTGCCTTTCACTGGAAGGACTGAGGCTGGGCGTCCTCTGGGGCTGGGTGGTAGAGGATCTGACTGCTGGCTGTAATGAGGATAGGGTGAGGCTGATGTTCTCCAGAGCGGTCACGTTCACAACATGCTGGAGATGACCTTGTGGAATCAACACCCAGGTGAGGCGGGAAGATGGATGAAGACACCAGACCTTCCTAAGAAGCATCAGAGCATCCTTCCATCAGGGCATCCTTATCCTTGGTGGGAGCAGTTTTATTTTCCTTGTATTCTAAGTTTGCTGCTCAAGAACAACAGGTGTTACCTGGTAGGTTTGAGAAGGGGGTTGGGGGGAACAAAAATTCTGGGAAACACGTGGTTGGTTCCTGTCGCCCTGGCAGACTGCTTCTCTTTACCCTCCCATTGCTACCGTTTGTGTGCTCCAAGAGTACTTTGTGTCTAAGGGTATTTTGAGGATGACCTGCATAAAAATGACCTGGGATGCTTGTGCTGGCTCCCAGCCCTGATCATAGACATATTGGGAGGGAATTTCTGGGAGTGAGCCTGGCTATTTGCATTCTAATGAGCTCTCTAGATGAGGCTGTTGCTGAACACATTTGGCTGCCAGACATGGAATACCTGACCAATGACAGCTGGCCCTAAACAGAGGCTTTGGTTTGCCCATAGAATGTGTGGGGAGGCAAGGCCAGTGTTAGTCCCCTGCTTACCAATGCCGTCATGGCCAGGTCTGTTTTATCTTTTCAGTCCCCCATTCTTGGTGTGCCAGCTTTTGTCCTGAGGCTTGTTGCCTCGTGATTGCAAGACGGCTGCCACAGCTCCAGACAGACTCCAGGTTTAAGGCAGAAAAGGTGAGGAAGAGGAAAAAGAAGTGTGCTATAATCCAAAAGTCCCCTTTAATCAGGGAAGCTGTCCCAGAAACAATTAGCTCCATACCCCACCGCACACTTTTGTGTAAATCATGTTGCCTGGAATTAGGTTTCCTGGCCACTTTTAATAACAAGGAAGACTAGGAAAATGGGGAAGAACATTGAGATGATTGGTTTTGGCCAATTATGATTCATCCCCTGGAGCTGAAGACAAAAGCTGGAGTCTGTTAGGAAGTAAGGGGGGGAATGGTGACCCATAGTGTCTGCACACAGATGCCCACTAAAATTAAAAGGTCACCTTCCTAACACACAACAACAAAAGGCAGGATAGCAACTTCTGCACCTCTAAGATAGGAGAAGGGTTGTACAGGCACAGGGTTCCTCCTCCCTTCCAATCTCTGTTCTCACCCTGTGTGATGGTGAATATTGAAGGGTTGTACAGGCACAGGGTTCCCCCTCCCTTCCAATCTCTGTTCTCACCCTGTGTGATGGTGAATACTGAGTGTCAACTTGATTGGATTGAAGGATGCAAAGTAATGTTCCTCGGTGTGTCTGTGTGGGTGTTGCCAAAGGAGATTAACGTTTGAGTCAGTGAGGTGGGAAAGGAAGACCCCCCTGGGTGGGCACCATCTAATCAGCTGCCAGTGTGGTCAGAATAAAAGCAAGCAGAAGAACGTGGAGAAACTAGACGGACCTAGCCTCCCAGCCTATGTCTTTCTCCCATGCTGGATGCTTCCCGCCCTCAAATATTGGACTCCAAGTTATTCAGCTTTGGGATTCTGACTGGCTTCCTTGCTCCTCAGCTTGCAGATGGCCTAATGTGGGACCTCAACTTGTGATCGTGTGAGTCAATACTCCTTAATAAACCTTTATATATACACTTTATATAATAAACCCTTTAGATATACACCTAGCCTATTAGTTCTGTCCCTCTAGAGAACCCTGACACACCTTAACTAACAACTTTCAATCAACAGCTGAAAAAAAAACACCCAACAGTAGAACTTTAGTGATTATGAACCCTTTCTTTGGGGAAACATAAAGGCATAATGGAAAGTTAAATGGCCCAGTGTCTTCAGTACTAAATGAAAGCACGGGAAGGAAGCTGGTCATTGTGGGGTGCACAGGCACACTGACCAGTCATGCTTCCTAACAGGGTCCTCACCAGTTTTGAGGGGAATGTTCACAGTGCCAGCATGACACACCTAGCAGGTGAGGGAGCAAGCAGGAAACCACAGCAACAAACAGAAAAGGAACCCAGAGGAGCGACAGCAGGATGCATTTTCTTTGCATTACAGAGTGATGTGCAGTACCAAGTTTTCCACAAAGACTTCTCCTAGGAGGGCTTTCCGGGGAAACCTGAATGTGAATGGAATGTCAATTTCCTAAACTTCTGTATAGAAGCAAGTGACAAGAAACATCAGTGGGTGGTGTTTCCTATCACCAGTGATTCAAATTACTGTGTGGCTTCCTTCACCCCCTTCTCTCCTAATTCTACAAGCTCCACTTCATATCCAGTGGAACTTACATTTATTTGTAATCTCACTGCTTACACTCCACTGAACAATAAAAGTACAATAAACTTAATAAAAAGCCCAAGTGATTGGAAATTGCTCTGGGAATGGCAGTCCAGTATGAAAGCTATAAATTTACTTGTGTGCTCATGACAATGTCAGCTAATTTTTATGAAAAGCCTATCACAGAACATGGCACCAAAATGCTGCGATCATTCGCGTGTCAGCCATCAGGCTTCCCCTGATAACAAAATAGAAAATGCATCATAAAATGATGTTTCAAGTCACAAATTCATCTTGAAATGCTCACTCTATCCAGGAGCATTTCTTTTCTGACCCTGTCTTGCACCTGAACTTTGAATTAATCATTCCTTTTCTATAGTGTTACACAATACCCACTGGTACCATTGTGGGGGGAGAATCTGGAAAACAACCACCAGAAATATCATCCCATATGAGGAGCTTGATTGGGCAACATTAGTGAATCAAAGGTAGACATAATTAGTCCATGGAACAACAGCAGTCATCAAGGAGCCTAAAAACTTCATCTGAGCACCATTATCTTTGACAATACACTTTTAAATAAACCACTGGGGGCCCATTTCTCACTGCCCATGACCCAGTGGGAATACACAGTTGCTCAGTGGTCCCGTGGGATTATAAAGGATGAGAAACTGGGCTTCCTTTCTGTGTTCAGAAATATCCTTTTTGCCTAATCACTTATGATGATGGTTTCTAATCTGCTCTTCAACTTCCCAATATTTCTCATGTTCTACAAATCAAGTTGGTTAAAAAAAAAAAAAACTTTGGCCAGATGATTGAAAGGAAAAATAGCCATCTTGAAGAAAAATGCTCTGTGTAAATGAACGAGAGATCAGCAATGGTAATTTATCCCCCAGCCATGGTGAGTTTGTAAACTTTATGGCTGTGAGCTGAGGAGTGGAGCCCATCTGTCCTGACTTCGTGTGATTATAATCATCAATAGATAACACGGGAACATTTATGGTCACCCAGGGAGGAAGGGAAGGGCAGCGGGGAGAGGAGGGAGCTCAGAGCGAACCCAAAGATGCTCTCTCTGTATGTGACTTCCCAACCGACCGGCCAATGCGTCGCAATCTCCCTGGCATCCGTCCCAGGGTCTAGCACCAAGTCAGGTCCATGGACATCTCTGGAGTCATCTGTGGCCAAAAATGGAGGAGGGCAGGCTCTCAGGGTCTCAGGTAAGCTCCTGATGGGCGGTGGCCTAACCTGAGGGCTCCAGGGGCCGATGGCCCCAGGGGATGGGAGTGCCGGTGGAGTGGGGAAAGACTTCAGGGGTCCAGGAGCCCAGTGACCCTCTTCGTTTGGGAGCGCTTGACGGTGCAGGTTCTGCAGACACCTGCTGGGGCCCAGCCCCCAGAGGCTGCAGGATTGGCTGGCTCTGGATTGGCTTCCGGTCCTCCTTTGGGAAAAGGGCTATGTCTGGAGCCAACCAGAACCACAACTCCCCAACACAAGGTCGCAGGCAGGGCTCTAGATGGTGAGCCAGACTGTCTAGGGGCTGTTGGGAAGTTGCCAGGGTTGGGACCAGGAGCTTTCATGTTTCCCTGGGAATCTGGATCTACCAGGGCTGGCCTCGGTTCTGCCGAGTGCAGGGGTGCTGGAGACAATGGCTGCTAGACCACACGTGGCCTGTGTGTTGGCTTGTGTCTTCGGTGCAGCCCACACTATGCCATGAGCTGCTCTGCCCCACCCCCCCACCATCCTGAGGGTACTCCCATCCTGAAGGTGCTCCCCCAGCAGCCCTGCCCCGGCACTAAACTCCTGCTTAATCTTCACAGCTGAACTAAAGTGTGCTTCCTATAGGAAGCTGCCCTGGATCCTTCCAGTAAAACAGATCTGTCTACCGTGTCTGCACAGCCTCGATTGTATCAGATGACAGTTACTGGAGTCCTCTCCTGCCTCCCATCTAGGCTGTGGGCAACCTGGACCAAGTGCCCGCCGCTGAGCATCATTGCGGGTTCTGTTCCCAGCCTGGTGCCTGCCACTGTGCTGTCCTCAGTACACACTTTTCACAGAATATTGAAATGCAACTTACCATTGTGGCGTGTTTTTAAAAATAACAAATGGGGATCTTTATTTCTCCTGGAAAATAGCATGCAGCTTACAATTTGAATCAGGAGCATATCATGTACAATCAGCTAAAAAACCTTGGTGTTTATTTTTCCAGAAATGCACTAACATCACACAAATAAAATTAAAGCCACTTTAATAAAGACTGAAAGTTAATACTAAATGAATCAAGTCCTAGTGCTTAGCAATACAGCAATTTTTTTCCCATTTAGAGAGTGTTTAATACTTAAGGATTGGTGCCTCCGTATGATTAATTACCAGGATATGCAGCAGACTCGAGTCTTATGAAGGTCCATTTATTGCAAGTTAGGTTGCAAGAGGATCCTCCCTGTAACATCACCAACTGCAGTGTTTTCTAATTCCTGTTGGAAGTATGGCTTACCTTTCCCTGCTAAATTTAACTCAGTCGAAGGAGGAAATGCAGCTTCCATTGTCTTCTCCAAAACCATTGACTTAACAAGCTTTGCATTATTTCATCAGTACAAGATCACATTATTATCACAAACTAGATGCATTGTATATTGCTTTGTTTTGTCTTCTAGGCTTCAGAATTGTGCAAGTCTTAATTTTAACCCGGTAAAGTCCACTTTGGTCTTTTGTGTATAAAAATAGACATTTAGCTGTAATCATTATAAAAGGAACATATAGAGAGATGAAGAACTGATTTATAATCCATTCTTATGTAATTAAGAGACAGCTTTTGATTTCAATGAAATGACAATCGCATAATGGATTTTGAAAGCAAGATAAATATGAAATGAAGAGGAAGTGACATTTATGAAGTACACAGGGAGAAAAGCGGTGAGATTTATTTTTCCAGCGGTAAAACATCATCCAATCACGATATTCACTTTTATGGTTACAATTTGCCAAATGATCTCAAATCTTGTTAATTAAAAAGAGGTGGGAGGGTGACATGGCTAAAAACAGAAGAGAAGCCTTTTGTGCTTTGAAATGGAAAGATGTCTGCTGATTTTCTCAGGGCCAACTCACCTAGAGAAAAGGACTTGATCAGAAGTATTTAACCAGTGAGTATTTCTCATTGATCGATTGTACTTGTATATACCTCTAGTTATTAAAACTTGATTTATAATAGACCATCAAAATATTTGAATTTCCCTTTTGTTAAAGTTTCTTGTTCTCAGTACTCAGTTTCTAAAAACTGAAAAAAAATAATGAACTGGTATAAAGTTATATGATTTTTTTTTCAGGACCAGTGTAGTTAAGGGAGTCACTCTGCTTCTTACCCAACACTTGGCTTGAGTTTTTAAAATTAAGCGTTTTTATCTTGCCCACAATAAGTATAAGGGTGAGGATGAGAATGGAGACATCTATTTTGGCTCCAAGCCAGCCCAAATTGGCCAAGAGACAAGTTTCCTATAATTTGAAGATCTGCAGTAAAAAATGAACCTATTGTTTTTGCCAGCCTTTATTTAGCTGTTTGCAATAAAAAAAGTTTCTATATTGCTTTAAAGAAAGCCATTCTTATAACTTTCAATTCCACAAGACAGAAAAGTTAGTCATGGCGAATGAATGTACACGGTTTCTATATGAGATTTCTGCTTTGGTAGTTCCAATATCCCATAGCTGTGTTGATAAAACTAGGATTGCTTGTCTCCTAGAATCTAATGCCCACCTTTTAAAAATAAAAAATGTAGCAGAACTCACTGTGATAAAACTAGATAAAAATGTAAGTGATGTTTTGCACCTAGTTCCATCGTAGGAGTTGTCTTCTACCTTGTTTTTAACAGAGTTGATGAGAATTAATCTCTGAGTTGAGTAAAAATCAAGGCATAACAAGCAAAATTAAAAACAACCTCATTTTAATGTAGGACACATTATGAATGCATTAGTAGGTCAATGCTTAGACCTATTTGTCTTTTGACTTACAGATATAAATGGAGGACTTGGGACACACCTGACAGGTATGGTGACAAAGACTGCTATCTGTCCTCCAATACCCTTTGCCAACTCTTTTCCCAGTGATGAAATTTTTTTTTTTTTTTTTGAAACAGAGTCTCTCTCTGTCGCCCAGGTTGGAGTGCAGTGACATGATCTCGACTCACTGCAAGCTCCGCCTCCCAGGTTCACACCATTCCCCTGCCTCAGCCTCTCGAGTAGCTGGGACTACAGGCGCCCGCCACCTCGCCTGACTAATTTTTGTGTTTTTTAGTAGAGACAGGGTTTCACCATGTTAGCCAGGATGGTCTCGATCTCCTGACCTCATGATCAGCCCGCCTCGGCCTCCCAAAGTGCTGGAGTGATGAGATTTTTAGGAGCATTTGAGTGCCTAGACAGAAGGTTACATTTTCATCTGCCCTTGCAACTTGCTGAGGCCATGTTGTTAAGTTCCAACTGATTGGATGCAAATGATTTCCTGTTGTAACTATAAGAGAGAGGTTAGGTTCTAGCTGCTAGTTGCCATAGGTGCATGGTGAGCAGGCATCTTGGACCGGTTAAGAGGGCAGACCTCAGGTGGATTAGTGATTGCCACTACCTATGCAGCACTTCCTATCTGCCAGGCACTGCTCAGTCAGAGTGCTTTACACCTGAGATCTCACAGCTTTATGAAGCTGGCACTACTATTATGTCCATGTTACAGATGAGGAAACTGAGGCACAGAGTAAATGGCAGAGTAGAGACTTTCATCCAGGCAGCCTGGCTTCAGAGCCTATGCTCTTAATTGCTGCACAATATGGCCTCTAGAGATGGAAGGGACCAGAGAGAAGGGCCTGGGTCCCTGTACCACGAGACCACCACATTCACCCTGCACCACCTCACCTGGACTGTTATTTTATTTATCTCTTAAAGCAGCCAAACCCTTATCCTAACAAATGAAGGGACAATGGACAGTGTACATAATTTGATTATTTCATCAGTTAGGCAAATGCGGTCTAAATGTTGACTTGAAATGACAAGGCAGGGAACCTACAACTCAGAACAAGTTAGGCCACAACCAAGATCTGAACCCTAACCTAGAAGCTCTGACATCCCAGAAAATACATTTACTGTTGCTCAATTCAACCCTCAAAAGCCAGGGTCTCATTAGAAGGAAAACTGTGCTCCCCTTGAGAAAAAAGGTTGCCTGTCAAATCATTTTTCCAGAATTTATTTTTTATCTTTTTCCCTAATATAAAGTAATGAGTTCCATCTGTACTTCATAGAAGAAAAACCCCTCTTCTGGTAAAGGTACTATAAAGGTTACTTCTTTGTGGGAAGGTAAAGCAGATTAAAGCAATACTCAGGGTTCACATTATCATGACTGCTAATATGGTGCAGAACTATTTACTTTCATTACATTTATTTTATTGAAAACCTTTTTTTCTTGTAGTTAGTAATTGCTTCATTCTTTAATTTGCTTAATTTTCTATTTGCTTTATACTCCAAATATTTGCCGGGGGTATAAAACTTCTCTTAGCACAGTCACACGTCAGGCGATTAATCATTTCCATTTGTTAATGGTAGGCATCCTTCTCAGAGTCCTCTCCTCTCTTACTTCAGTTTTCTAGTAACATTCTAGGAAAAGGTCTCTGTGAGACAAGCTTTTGAGACTTTGCATACCTGAAAATGTTGATTCTGCACTCACACCTGACAACAACGCCTCATACTTCGTTGGGTGTAGAAGTCTAGATGGTAAATGATCTTGCTTTAGAATTTTGAGGCCCTGCTCCATGGTCACCTTGCTTCCGTGTTCCTGGGGAGAACCCTCATTCTTTTTTCTTTTTTGGTATGTGACTTATATCCTCCTCATCATTGCAGAAAACATTTAGAATCTCCGTTTTATTCCTGGTGTCCTAAAATCTTATAATAATGTGCTTCAATGTGAGACTATTTATTTTCATTGGACTGTAAATTTGATGAGCTTAAATCTAGTGACCAATGGCCTTTAGCTCTAGGGACATTTTTAGAAAACAATATTTCTTCATTATCTCTTACTCATCTGCTTTGCTTTCTCTTCACAACACTCCTACCATTCAAATATTAGACCCCTTTGATTAATCCTCTTAAGCTTCTTATCTTTTTTCCTCCTATTTTTCATCTCTTTAACATTTTGTCCTACTTTCTTGGAGATTTCCTCAATTTTACCTTCTAAATCTCCTATTGCATTAAAAAACATCTTTTACTATGTTTTTCATTTGTGAGAACTCTTTAGTTTCTGAATATTCCCTTTTTTTTAAAAAAAAAAGTCTTAAATTCTTGTTTTATGAATGCAAAAGGCTCTCATCTCTGAGAATATTAATTGAATATTTATTTGACATTTTCTTCTGTTCACTTCATTGTGTCTGTTTCCTAAAAGTTCTTTGTCTCACACTGTTCATTTATTTTGACCTCAGTCTTTCAGATTAATGGCTTTTCTCAAATACATGGAGTCTGTTAGCTGTTGGGTCCAAGGCGCTACACAATTTCCTAGAAATGTAGGCTTCTTGATTGGTAGCCTTGCCATCCAGTATTCAGGCAACACTGATGCCGTATGGTGGGGCGTAATTCAGCTCAGAGAGTCTCTTCTGGGTGGGCCAATTTCTTCAGAGGAAAATTCCCCAAATGCTTATCTGGAGGCTGTAAGTTCTTAGAGCTGAGAGGAGAAGCAAACTAGGAATCTTGGCATTCAGTACTAAGATTCTCAATTTCCTGCTTTCAATATGGCACCTCACTTTGACCTTCCAGTGGCCTGGTGTCCCCAAGTCTAGACAGTTTCAGGTTCAGCCTCCCAGGGAACAATCTTCTGTCTGTCTTCTGCCAAGGTTGGGGTAGGGGACAGTTGCTGGGCAGCCTGGTTGTGGGAGGAGCATTTGGAGTCTAAGGCCCTTTATTATATATTATTATTATTATTATTTTATTATTTTAAGGACTCTTTATACAGGTTTCCAATTGCTTCTGGTTTTCCAATCATTGTACTGATGCCTGCAGAGGTACCAAGTACCTCCAAATCTCAGCCTTTCTGGAGTTTTGTAGCATAAATTGACTTCGTTATTATTAGGAAGGTAGTTTCAGCTGTTTGGACTATTCTCGGTATATACACTCATCCATCTGCTTTCTAGCACCCAAAACTTGGTGTCTTTTCTTGTTGACTGTCATCCACTATCCTGTTGCATTGTCCTTATGAGTTTATGACTTTTTCTAATTCAATTACTATCATTTTAGTGGCATTTCAGGAAGAAATGGAGATAAACAAGTGTGTTTCATCCACCATAGTTAACTGGAAGTCCAGTTTTTACTCTTCATATTTACTTTAAAAATTATTATTTTTAGTGGTGAAAAATGATGAAGACAAATTATTTTAGAAAAAAGTAAATTATCTCTGCAAGGCAGAGAGGATATTATGAGGTTCAATTCTAATTTTGTCTTTTTTCTTTTTCACTATAGTTAATGGCAATGAAGTCCCCGTGACCAAGAGACCATCCTCCTCCAGCATTGCTCATCCTAGAGATATTTCTATCGGTTTATCAGTGTCTTCTTTGATATTTCCATCTGCCCTTATTTGGCTTCATTTTCTTTTAACCAGAGTAACCCTTGATCATCAAGACAGAATCTCAAAAGAATAGGTGTGTTTACTCACAACTCTGACTTAAGCTGTTTCATTGTATATTTTCTTTTCAGGACTGGTAACACGGTTTGGGCCAAATGCTCTCACAGGTTTAGGTAATTCTTTATTCAGGAGTTTCCAGGACTTGAAGAACTTGTAGCATGTACAATCACTTTCCAGAAACATTCGGGGCTGTTCCTTTTATTCAGGTGATCAACTAGAGACAAAGGAACACCGATCTTACATGTTGTCACGTCTGCTTGTTGGGTGAGCCAGTCACTCCCTGGGGTTGGATGGCCCTCAGCAGTCCATTCTTAGAGCTGCCTTTAAACAACAGGGAACAACGCACCTTCATTTAGAAAATACACAACTTTCCTTGACTAACTTCATTTTCCCAGATATGCCCACTCAGGCTCACTTTATTCCAACATCTGTTTTATGCCAGGAAAGAGCCCCATACACTTCCACGAAGATGTGAGCACAGCGCTGAGAACTGGGGTCCCTCCAGGTAGGAACCAAGCATGAGGTGCTTCAGAAATGGAATTCTTCATTTGGATAACCTGGTAGAAAGCCAATCTGTCTTTCAGAAAGGGAGTCAAGCCTCATTCTGACTCCTTCTCACCCAGAGAAGAAGTATTTCTCTCTAAACAGCATGGCTTAATCACTGGGCAGATGAGGATGTCCTCTTCCTCCAGGAGTCCCTGCTCCTTCTTTGCCGGATGTGCAGTCCCACAGTCTATGGCGGCTGACTCTCTGCAGCAGAGAGGAAGCTCGGCACACTCAGAGCAGCTGCAAAGAGGGAACACGGGAGGGAAGCCATCATTCTTCATGTCCCTCATCATTCCAAAGTGTTATAAATAACTTCCTTATCACTCTTGACACGTGGAAAGGCACACAGAATGGACTTCCACACAACATTTGTACACAACAAAGTTAATGTAAGACACGACCGACTTCCTCTCACCATAGAAATGTCAGAAAACAGGAAGTTGGGTATATACATGTGACTTATGTCATTTGTGGAACTGTGGCTTGGGCTTCTCCAAGTGCTCCAAACTTCTTAGCTTACTCTGTCATCTAAGATTTACAGTGAAAAAGACCGGATCTCCTATTCCAAGGATGCTGGGTAATGGGTAATTTGTCATTCCACCTCATCTTTTCTTTTCTTTCTTTTTTTTTTTTTTAAGACGTCTCACTCTGTCACCCAGGCTGGAGTGTAGTGGCACAATTTCAGGTCACTGCAACCTCTGCCTCCTGGGTTCATGCTATTCTCCTGTCTCAGCCTCCCGAGTAGCTGGGACTACAGGCGTGCACCACCACACCCAGCTATTTTTTGTATTTTTAGTAGAGTTGGAGTTTTGCCATGTTAGCCAGACTGGTCTTAAACTCCCAGCCTCAAGTGATCCGCCTGCCTCAGCCTCCAAAAGTGCTGGGATTACAGGCGTGAGCCACCGCGCCTGGCCGCCTCACCTCATCTTGAAGGATTCTTGGGTGTCTGCGTCACTGCAGGTCACCTCTTGAGCTGACTCCACTCCCACCAAGTTCTTGAGTGCTCCCCTTCTCATCACCCTCACTCCCTGCAGGATAACTCGTCCGTCCTTCATTTCCCCGGAGTTCTTTAACCCAAGGCTGTGTGTGTAACCAGCTTTAGTGAAGGTTTTGGGAAACAGAGAGAGATTCTAAGCCACCGTAGTACTGGATGCAATTTCGTATGGGCTCCTGGCCTCATCATTCTCAGGATCCATCTGACATCCCCCCCAACATGGGGACTGTGTTGCTGTCTGGGCCTCCCCATAGCCACTGTTTGCGACTGTATTTTGGCCCTTCTCCGCCTGGTCACAGCCCCACGGTATGACCCTGTTCTTTCCTTACTGCCCATTCTCCCACCCCAGTCTTGGCCACTCCCCAGCTGCTGCCAGTTGGGTTGGCAGAACGGATAAGCTCTTTGTTTTCCTTTCTCTTTCCTGACTGTATCCTGCAGCCTCTTCTCTCTCAACCAAGAGGCCGGGCAGGGTCTTTTTCTAACCAGCAGGACCAGCCAGCCCAGACCTGAGTTGTGTCCTTCCCTAGAAGTCAGGCGTTAAGGCAGGCAGTGTTTGCTTTAAAAATAAATTGTATTTTCTTCTCAGCACCTTCATTTCATACAAGGAGAAAATGTTTCTGGAATTGTCAGTGATAGCGTCTCCCAGAGCATGTAGGTTCTCCAGCGATGACTTTTCCTTTTGCAGAACACGTTACAATCCCATTCTGTGCACGTGCTAGAGAGCATCAAAGCCCATTTTGACCCTGCCGTGGCCCTGACAATTTAGCACATCTGGACTGGAGTGGCTGCTGTGGGCTCTCGGAGAAGCTATAGGATGATGAGGCTTTATCGAAAGCAGCTTTGTTTTTCCCTTTTTAAGGAAAGCGTGTGATGTTGCTTCTATCGATTGGGCAACTGGCAGCCGGTGTTCGGAGATGACCTTGAAAACATGTGCTAAGAGGCAAGGGCGCTGACAGGCAGAGGAGGCTCCGACAGGCCGGCTAAGAGCTGGGAGCCGCTTCACTCCGCCAGCTTTTCGGGACCACGATGCTTTCCAGGAGCCACGGGGCTGTAGGAAGGACCTCACGATTCCAGTTTGTGCAAAACTGTTCTCCCTTTCCAGAGAGTTTCCCCGGGGCCGGGCCGCATGGTTAGCTCTTGCACTCTTTGGTAGCCCCTCCTGCAGCCCAGTGCTTCCAGAGAAGCTTCCTCCCCCAGCATCATTTCTTCTATGCATTTGCCCTACCAGTTGGGCACCATTAGGATAACACCCATTTTTACAGATGGGAAAACTGGCAGGATACGTCGCTTGTTGAAGGCCACACAAATAGTAAATGACAGGTGTGGGAATTGAAGAGGGCTCCAGGTATGTACTGTGCTGGTTTCAAGGCCCTCTCCACACGGGAGACTGTCTCGTTTGCCACCCCTCATAAGAAATTCATGATGGACAACGAGGGTTTATCAGGCTCCACTGTGTGTCCATTTGCATTCAAACCTGGCTATATTTATGGTTTGGTTTTTAGATATGCTTGACTTTGGCAGGACAGATATTAAGAGAAATAATGTGTCTCTTGGGAAAATGATAGGGCAGGAAATCTACACCAACCCCAGGGAAAGCAGGTAGCTTCATTATTCGCTTAGAACACTCTGACTTTTTCCCCTGTGTTGCACTTATCACTTATCTCAATTTTTTCCCCCCTGAGAAGGAGTCTCGCTTAGTTGCCAGGCTGGAGTGCAATAGTGCGATCTCAACTCACTGCAACTTCTGCCTCCTGGGTTCAAGTGATTCTCTTGACTCAGCCTCCTGAGTAGCTGGGATTACAGGCGCCCACCACCACGCCCAGCTAATTTTTGTATTTTTAGTAGAGATGGGGTTTCACCAGGTTGGCCAGGCTGGTCTCGAACGCCTGACCTCAGGTGATCCACCTGCCTCGGCCTCCCAAAGTGCTGGGATTACAGCTGTCAGCCACCGCGCCTGACCACACTTATCTCAATGTATTCATAGTATGTATTTGCTTTTTTATTTTTTTCTCTATTCCCCACTAGATTGCAGGTTCCTTGAGGACAGGGAACAGGTCTATTTTTCCCCCGACTTGTGGTAGTGGCATATAAATGATACAGTGTAATTCTGGTTGAATGAATAAGCAAATTAGTTTAAAAGACATTAAAATTTATGTATTTATATTTAAAGATGTATCTTCCTAGTCTTAGATCCTTGCTTTCACAATGTTTAGGCCCAAAATGTGACTTGGTTCTATCGAACCTGATCAATGCCTATCGAGATGGTCCCATCCAAGATGCTTCTGGTCTTGTTTCTTAAAAGCATATGAAGCACAAAATACAGTTACTGAATTTGATAATTTAAAAAAATTTATATCTAGTTCTTTATTACTAAATAGCTTTTACTAATTTTTATTTTTTATTGATGATGTTTCCCTTAGGTTTAATTATAGGATGTAATTTTTATTCCAATGAACTTTGAAATGAAAACAAATCTATATTGACTAACAGTTAAGCATTAAATCTTTCTCCCTGCTCAGATTTCTAAGCAGAACACAGCCATAGAAACTTGGTCAGTGAAGCAGAAGAAAGGTGCTCTTTGATGAGCAATTAAAAAGTCACAAAAAGAAATAAAACTTTTAGCATCAAGGGACTTTGAAGAACTGATTTCTGTTTACAACAGAAATTACGAGATCAAATGTCATGTAGGCTGTGGACACTTGTGACTCTAACCTGAGACAGGGTATTCTTCCTAGAAACAATGTCCATGTGTATTCGTTGGGCTTATTCATGGCAAGTGACAGAAACTCAACTGAAGTCCAAAGAAATTAGTGGGTTCATGGGATTGAAAATCCTAGCTCTGCACAGCTAGATCCAGGGGTCAAAGAACATTCTAGGTCTTCTCTGTCTCTCTCTCCTCTAAGTTGCTGCCTGGCTGGCCTCATTCTGCATAAAACTTCTTCCACACGGCTTGCCAGGTACCATGGCAGCTCCAGACTCCCATGGGTGGCCCTTAGGGCTTTGATGCCAGAGGAAAAGAGAGAGAGAAAAAGCGCGATGGTCTCAGCATCTGTGTGTCAGCTCTCTGGGAAGCCTTTCATTGACCCCACATGGGAAAGAGGTCGACATCTGAACCAGTGACTGGGGCCAGGGGGTGGGCAGACCTGTGTCTCATGCCTATCCCATGGTGGGGATGAGGGAATGCTTATGAATGGTGCCAAAGGGAAAATGCAGGAAAAACTCAGGTGAAGGTGCACGGATGCACAGCACGCAAAACAAACCATTGCCCACTTCACCCAGCTTAGAACAAAAAAGAAAAAAAGGAAGAGGCACACTAGATACGGTTCCTGTGAGATAGAAAGGGCTCAGGCATTCCTTCCAACTGTATAGTAGGAGAAATGAATGAATGCCTGCATTTTAAAGTATCTGGCAAGATTTTATGGCATATTTCAATGTTATTTAAATAACTTGGATACAAATTAATTCTGTTCTCTAAACTACTGAAAATAACTTAATGATTTATTTTCTCACTATATGCTATGAAAATATTTAGTAAATAATATATTCTAATTCATTGTCCTGTTTTAGTTATTTAAGAGCTTCTCTCATTCATATCAATTTATTAAGACCTAGCCATGATTCTAGTGTTTTCTTTAACTCTTAATTTTGCTCTTCACAAGTTTTTATTTGCTTATTCAATGAATCAATTAATCAATATTTGTTGAGTCATAACTGTCATCAGGTATTATTATATTGTAATCTGAAGGAATTCAATGATGCAATGTACAGAGAGACAAACTTATAATCTAACCATATGATCAATAATCAAACCACTTGTAGGGCAATGATTAGTCAAAATATGGCCCACAGGCAAGCATGCATGATGGTGCCAATCACTCCTATGGCAACTGGGGCAGGATATAGCCAGAATCTTCTGCATGTCTCATGAAAAGTGTCTCAGAACAGTCTTTCGAGATAAAGGAGGAAGCTTTTTCTCCATCTGGCTCCCATTGGCCAAAGGTGGCCTGAGAGTGTGACCTCCCCACTCTCTTGGGTGGTGCACCATGCAGCTTCTCTTGGGCAGCCTGGGGCAGGAAGCCAGAGGTGCTCGGTGCAGACCAGTGGAGATGCTGCCACCAAAGTCTGCATGCCCCTGGAGGAGGCAGCAGTGGCCGAAGGGGGCAGCTGTGGCTGGAGGGGGCAGCGGTGGCTGGAGGGGGCAGCTGTGGCTGGAGGGGGCAGGCTGAGGGAACATGCTGGGAACACAGAGGGGCCTGGTTCAGGAGGAGGTGGGAATGGACAGGTGGGAGGTATGGCCCAAGGTCTACTGACAGGTGACCACATGGGGGCCAGAAACCAGTTCCCTGCACTGTCTAGTGGCCTTGCCTCCCACAATGCAGCCAAGCTCTGCTGACAAGGAAGTAATTGCCATAAAATCACAGGAGCTGCCTGTTTGGATGCTGCTTATGCCAACAGACCTCTTCATGCCGCTTAATTTCACACCGGCTATATTCTCTTGAGTGATATGTGTATGGAAGAAATTAACATAGTAAGTACAAACATTAGCAAATAACCAGTACAGAAGAGATCTCACTCTAACGAAAGGTCTAGGCAAAGAGCAGGCATTCTGTTTTCTAAGAAAACCAGGAAAACCATTGTTGGTAGCTGTTGTAGTTGGTAAAACTTTGTACAATCTTCAGAAGTATAAGGTGCTTGCAAAAGAACACAAATAAATGCAGCTCTTGAGAAACATCTGAGTAAAGGGCTGACCTCCGAAATCAGGGTGAGCCCTTTTTTAGCAGTTTGATTGCACTTAGCTAGCAAGCCTTCTTGCAGACAGGGAGTCAGAGCTCAGGCTAGGCTGAGAGGAGTGAGGTCCTCTCCTGGGGCACACACTTTATTTATTTATTTATTTGAGACAGAGTCTTGCTCTATCACCCAGGCTGGAATGCAGTGGTGCGATCTCGGCTCACCACAACCTCCGTTTCCCAGGTTCAAGCAATTCTCCCGCTTCAGCCTCCCAAGTAGCTGGGATTACAGGCACGTGCCACCACGCCCGGTTAATTTTTGTATTTTTAGTAGAGACGGGGTTTTGCCATATTGGCCAGGCTGGTCTCCTGATCTCAGGTGATCCGCCCGCCTCAGCCTCCCAAAGTGTTGGGATTACCGGCGTGAGCCACCGTGCCCGGCCGGGGCACAAACTTTAAAGAGCTCCAAAAAACTCGGCAATCAAGACTTACAATACTTTAATATAATATTAAAAATAAAAATTAATGCAAAAAATCTACTATGCATGAAACATCAATTTTGTTTTCTAAATAAAGGGGGGATCATCATTGATACTTCCTCTTGCCTGAAGTTCCAGTAGGGTTTGACACAACACACTAAGCTGCATTCATTTTGATTTTTAAAAATATTATGTATTGATGATTGAGTTTCTTGGCATTCCCTAAAAGTCTGTATCCAAGGTGAGAACCTCCCTCTCCTCACTCTAGTACCCACCTGCCTGGGAAAATTACCAGGAAATTTCTAGACCAATAATGGATACTGCCGGTTGGCCCCCTACTTCCGCACGTTCCATCCAGTTTCGCCTCTCAACCAACAGAGGTTTTGTGATTCTGTTGCAAAATAGGCAAGGGACAGAGGTCCCAGGAAGCACAGCTGACCCTGGGGTGGCAAGTGGTGCGCTGTCCGGCACCTGCCAGGCCGCCTTGTCTCCATCAGGAGAAGGTGCGGAGGTGGGTCAGGGCTTTGCGAGTGCGCTCGAGCGTCCTGCGAACTGGGAGTCGGCCTTCCATGGGCTCAGGGCACAAGCCCAGCAGGGAGGCCACGGTCAGGGCAGTAAATGGTTAAAAGTATCTCTTCAACGGAGAGACGATGCCGAAGGAGTGACGTCAAGGGGAAGCCGGCTGAAGCGCGGGCATGATTGAAAAATGAGGATTCCCCGCGTGAGGGATGCGCGCTTAGCAAAGGGCAGCGTGTTCTGGCCAGCGCGCCTCCCGCATGAGGAATGGGCCATCTTTCACCTTCCTGCCTGGGAGGACACAGCCAGCGCGCGGCCTGGCTCCCAGGCTCACCCCGGCAATGAATTTGCTGCTTCTTAATGTAAAACCGGCCTTTTCTGGTCATTGTGCTATTTTATTTACGGCCTGTCTTTGGGGGGCTCTCGATCAATAGATTTAGTCCCACAGTATATTTCTTCCTTTCAGTTGTTCTTGGTTCTATTTTTAAATTACACGGGGCTGCTAATGATTGTGCTGCTTGCCCTTGAGTGAACCTGGGCTTTGCCTGCCAGGAGGCCGGGTTTTAAAGGCGTCGTGGCTGCAGATTAACACCAGCCTCCCAGATGCGCCTGTTTCTGGGAGATGAGGGTGCTTGATGCAGGCTGGCAGTGGGTGGGCAGTGCGGAGGGGTGCCATGTTCCTGGGGGCTGGCCTTCTGTCTTGGGCCCTCCAAGACCGTCTCGGGAGTCAGAGCTGAGTTTGAACAGTTAGAAAGACTGAGGCCACGATGCGGAGGCCCTTTGGTCCACTTGCCTGCTGCCCTGGGCTGTGTCCTCCCTGACGTGGTCAGGACAGACTCGTAAGAATCTCCAACACAGCATCCCTCGGTGGTGGGGGGCATGCCCTGGTGAGGCCGATGAACATTGCCTTGCAAGGGGCAAGCCAGAGCCTGGTGCGGGAGTGGGAAGGGGTGTTATGGTAACAACTGCTTATTGATCCCCAGGGGCCACAGCCAGGGGTCATGATTTCCGCCTAATTTGAGCACAGACAACCTAGTGTGGCAACAGTATAGATGCTGATTTGTGTGATTCGATTAAATTATTGCTAGCATTTTCATGCAAATGAAGATAAGTTCTTTGGGCACGTGAATTGTGCGTTTAATAAAAGCTGCAGATTTTGGGCTGCGAACAGAATGTGTTCACTTGGGTTTCTGGGAGTGATCCTGGAGCCCTACCCTTCTAAGAGCTTCCCCCGACTGGAGCCGGGTAATTCCCACTGATTCAGTAATTCATGGGCAAGGTATTCTCACACCTCCCCTTCATTTTCCTCTCAGTATTCCACAGAGCAGCCTTATCTCCACCTATCAATTACTGCAGTATTAATTTATTTCCCTGTATCTCTCTCCCTGTGCGTGGTGGGGGCACGCTCACTTAAAATATATATATATATTTTCCCCCTTGCTGGAGGCTCTCGTGAAACAAGGCTAATATTCGGCACTTGGGATTTAAGCCGCTGCATTTCACAAAGTTTGGATATATTAACGAACAAAAATAAGAGTGCGGAGAACCTGGAAAATTAGCAGCCAGCAGACAGCGTGCAAACAGGAAACTGTCTGATTATGCGCATGGGTGCAAAATTAGTAAAAGAATTTGAAATTGTCTCGTGCTTGGCGATTCTATTGTTTTCAAAGAATAATTCCATCTATTTTAACATTTTCGACTGTAATTCCGTGGGTAACCGCTCTTCCTTTGATTGTCAGCGATGGTAATTGAAAGGTGTGGCTTGGCGTCTGTTTTGGCAGTTAGTTAGACTCAGATCTTTTGTTGACGAGCTCAAAGTGCTGGCTTTCCTGGCCAGCCTCCCTCAGTGTTTCTGTTTTGGTGATGTGATGACAGACTTACAGTGTGTTTCCTTGTGTGTATGGTAACAGATGTTTATGTGAATAACAGACTTTTTTATGAAGGCATACACTTTATAGCCAAATACTAATTAAAAATAATTGCATGTAAGCATTTTTGTTTATTCCCCGTTGTGCATCTTTAATCATTTGAAATCACCTGCAGTTGAAAATTGAGTCAAAGATTTGATACTGCAATTATAAGAGGCCATCTGACTATATATTAGGTAGAAATAGCAACATATTTGAGAAAAAAATATTAAACGAGCTGAGTGCCAGGTCATTCTGAAGTCTCTTGTATATCGGGTCAAAATACTAATACATTACTTTGTTAAACTAATAGGATTTTAAGGCATCATTCAGCCACCAAAACAACTGCTTCATGAATAATATCCTATACCTGACACATTTTGTGCACTAACAAGCTCATTACAAGTGGGTTTTAATTAGAGGCGTAACAGATGGTTCCCAATAAATATGGGCAGCGGCGACTCCTTGGCTTTTTGTTTTTTCCTTTCCAAGACAAAAATTGCAGGTAATTGAGAGACTCAGAACCTTAGTTTGGGTTTAATAGTACCTGTTCAATTAAAACAAAGTGCCAAGTGCCAGGAATGTGACTCAGATAGTTGGACACTGTAAAACAAACAAACCGGGGTTAAAAATGCCTTTCCTGTTTAGAAGTGGGCTTCCAGATGCCGAAGCAGGGACAAGCCACGCGCGGCCCGTGACTCACCACGGCTTTCTTCTCGGGGCTTTGTTTTTAAGCATTGCCTGTCAATGCATTATGAAGAATTAATAAGACATTTCGGAGTGTTCTTGAACTCCAGCACTGAACATTCTCGGTGCTGTGACATTTAACAAACACATTTAAGCAGAAAATAAAGGGACGGTTCTAAAAGCCACCGGTGCCTCTCTCGCAAGCATTTTAATACTATTTGGGGACATGAGAAGAGAAGGGGAACAGATAAACTGGGCAATGAGTTCCACTCTGAGAGTTTTCATTTTAAATGAACTAGATTTGACATTTGTGTTGTGGATGGGGTAAGGGATTTGGTAAATTTGCATAGGAAGAAGGCTTATGTTTTGAGACAAAATTTATATGTTTTTTAAAAAGAAATGATTTGCTTTCGATGTGGAGAAAATTCTTACCTAAAAGGAAAACCTGAACACACAAGAGAAATTTAGAAATCAATGTACAAGAATTTATAGAAAACATCATCATTCGAATATGCTATTTTTGTTTAAGGTAAGAGGAGTTGAGAGCCGTCTTCAGCTCTTAATGAATACTAGTGGCTGTGCGACCTTCCACCTTCCTCTGAATACACAGTTTTCGGAATGATGGCATTCTTTCCCCTGGCAGCAGGTCTTCTCACAGCAAATCGACAAAGGGTTGTTTAAAGAAAAGAAAGAGGTTGCAGTTTTTGGAGAGGCTTCTCCACAATTTCAGAATTAGAGATGTAGAGGATTGGACATGCTTTTCTCTTCCAAGGGCATTTTCCCCCTGACTCCATCTCACCGTTTCTCTGCTGTGTTTTTCAAGCGGCATTTCTTCTTGCACATACAGTGGAGTTGCGTTTCATGCTATGCCATTGCCTGAAAATAAGGCCACTTCAGGTATAAAATATTCCACCCATATTCCCTGGGGCAGATAGCTGACATGCAGCAGCTCTTCAGACGTGGAGCCACTAGGCCGGCAGACGTGGAGATAGTCACACATCTGCAGCATCGAGCTCCACAGCCAGAAATAGCATTAGTGAGAGTGTGAGGGTTTTAATTTCATTAAGAATCTTTTTGACAGCATGACACCCCAGAGTCTTGTTCCAGTTGTTTCTTATCATTTAAAGAGGGGAGGGCACTAAGGAGGTGGGAAATAAATCCCTAGGCTGGACTCGTAAATTTCATTTTTAAAGCTAAGAAGCACCACTTGATATTCATCCACTCATAATGCACTTGCTTGAAAATTCCACGGACCTCCGTGGGAATGTTGAGCAGGCTGGGCAGGGCCGGGCGCTGCCCTGAAAGGAACGCGGGCACTGGAGGGCGTGCTGCCCGGAGATGCCTGATTGATGCATGTCGCCACGGTGGCATGTTGACTAAGATGTACAGAAAGGCAGGGGATGTGTCATTCCGTGCGACTTCAGACTGAAAATAACCAAGGCTTCCATTCAACAGATGGAATGAAGAAGCGCCCGTCAATAAGGGTGTGAGCGACACTGGAGCTGGCAGAACCAGCCGAGTTCCCATCAGTGTGCACCACGTTCTCTCGATGACGAGGTTGCATTTCAGCTGCCAATCCCCCCTCACTCGCAGATCATGCTCCCCGCATCTGCTTAGGATTGTTGACAAAGACTACAATGCCAGTGCCTGACAGTTAACGACCAGTCCTTACAGTGGAGACAGGCTGCCCTGCCTCCAGTGACCAGGAGGCCAACAAAACAGCGCACGTTATTTCTTCCTCTCCAGATCCCGGAATCACAATGCCCCTAGGACCCGCAGTTGTCAAGGCCCCTGGGGCTCGGGGCTGTCACCCTTCATGCTTAACTAGTTCATGAGGACCGTAGTGAAGATTAATAGCTGCCACGGCCTTCGTTGTCATCAGTGCAGAGATGAAACCCAGCCGCACATTTGACAAGGCGAGTGGCCCGGTGACTAAAGAGCATTGGAGTGGAATTCGGGAGGCCTCGGACTTTTCCCAGCGTTAACCTTAGAAAATCATTTATTTCTTTTCAACACAACCCCGTCTTCTACTCTGTCCTACTGTCTAAAGTGGGACTATTTGTACTGGGTTTTCCAGCTGCTTTCAGAAGGCACCTGTGTTGAAAAACAAATGAATTAGAGAATGAATGAGAAGTTCTCCTTCTGCAGGGAGACTTTGGTCTATCAATGACTGGGCCAGAACCACAGTTCCTGGTACTAGTGTGGGCTCTTGAACCAAGTTCCAGGCTCTGGGTGTTTCAGGTTTTCCGACTAAGTCCAGACACCATGTCCATACGCTGCCAATCCCACGCTCTCATTCCAAGTGGGGAACCTTGCTTTCAGCTCAAAGACACCTCTCCAGAACGTAGCCCCGGCACGAACCTTCCTTCCAGCCCAGAGACAGCTCTCCAGGACACAGTCCCAGCATGTTCCGCAGAGAAGCCTCTGAGCTGGGGTCACACACGGGACGGTGGGGCTCGGGGACGGGTTCTAGGCAGACTTTTGAAAACAACATTGCACAAAGGCCCTTTCGTGATTTTATATTTCAGCTTGATTTCTATGAGATTTCCCATTTGTTTCCCCACAATACAGAGCCAAGAGCTCCGTCTAATTTATCTGTCCTACCAGCCAAGGGAAAAGGAAGTGCCGACAAATCCCTGAGTTTGAAAAGGATGTAGGATTATATCTGAGGAGGAGTTTGAAAAATGAAGTCTGAGTGGTTTATTTCATCAAGAAGTCATCTTGGGCTTATTCCATGCCCAAGCCCTGTGGCACAGAACAGGGTGACGAGTAGTGGGGTCCTGTGCCAGAACCAGCCTATGCTCCAGGGTCACATGGCCGGTGCTCTCAGGCCACACTACTGTTGTATGGACTTTATTTGCCTTTCATGCATTAAAATGTGCTTGGGTCCACTTTGGTACACGTGTGCACACATAACAAATCTACATAATATCCGAAATCCAGAAATGAATTAGAAGGCAGTTTAAGGTTTGCCTCATTTATATTCATTCACTCACTCATTCATTCATTCATTCACTCATTCATTCATTCACTCACTCATTCATTCCAAAAGGGAAGGCTCTCAACAAAATGAGTGGGGTGGGGGATCTCTCTGGAGCTGCCCAAACTCCCACCCACTTCTCAAACCTGAGCAAACCACCAACTCATCCTTGAAAGTGGCTGCCTCACTTCAATTAAGTTTGAATTAATTCTTGCCGGTTTCCTTTACAAAACATCCAGGTTTTAATTGTTTCACCTAATTACTGGACTGCGACCCAGATTTAAGACCTGACACAGGTGATAGGAAATGATGGGTTCCCTTTGATTATTTTCATTTATTTTCTCAAGAGCGTTTTGGAACAGAATCTTCTTCCTTTTTTGTTACTACTTACTTGCATGTCTGACCTTGCAGACTCAAACTGGATGAAATTTCCTCAAATCAAATGTAATCTCTAAGTGCCTCTACCTTACATTTAGAATCAAATTCAGTTATAATTGTCCTCAAAGCCAGGCTACAATCGTGTGTGATCAAATGAGAAAAATCTGCGCTTAGATCCATGACTTTTATATCTACCCAAATTGTGCAGGGGGCTTAAGGAACAGAGACCTGCAAATTCAATGGATGCTAATTATAGTATTCATTTCTAGCTACATATTTGCATGCAAATATCAGCCTGTATAAATTTGGCATTGAAAGCACCCCAAGGCTCTAGTCTGGCAGATGGGTATTGGATCACAATGAAACTTAACAGTACCTGGGGGCTTTGGGGCCAAACAGAGGCTCTGAGCAACAGGAGAGCATCCATTTTCCCTCTTCTGAGATGACAGTGTGGGCTTTATACATTGTTCTGGCCAGAAAATATTTAAGAGGTGGTTTGGAAAAACACTTTGGGCTGATAGCCAATTTCCCTTAATGTTCTGCAGACAGTCTGTAGATCTTGGAAAGTAGGACATCTTTAAATCACTTTATTTTGTTTTATTTGAGGTTGAGGAGTATTGGCATAAGCTGGGAGGATAGCATCGCCGGCTCCCCGGCTTCTCGGGGACTCCGGTGGGAGGCAGGAGGCAGGTGCTGAAGGAGGGCAGCGTAAACCCTGGGATCAATTTCCCATCTTTTTTTTCCATGAGGAGTATCGCAAAGCTTCCTGAGCCTTATCCTTTCTTACTTTGAAAAAGAAAGATACTCATCCAGAAAATAAGGTGAAATTAGTGCTTTTCAAAGACGGAGAGGTTTTTGAGAGACCATGGACAGGGTGGGTGCCCTAGCTGGGACCTGACCTGTAAGCAGCCACGCCAGCATTTCTTTGCAGAGAACATGGAGTTTTGGGTGCAGCACAAGGCCATTCTTCCCTGCTGAACTGCTTTAAGGAATGGGCAAGTGCCTAGATGCAATGCAAATGAAATGACAAGATATTTGGAAGAAAAATAGGAGCAAAGGAAGGTGTTTGAAAAAGTGCTTTCCTCCTCACCCATAAGAAAAGGCATTCAGAGTTGGGGGTAGTACACAGGGACCTCACACTAGGAGCCCGTTTTCCGCAGCTGTAATTTATACATTCACATTTTTGGAAAGATTTCAATACCTCCCCACTCCACCCCTATAACATGAGCTTCAAGCGTCCTCGAACCATGAACTCAGTCTGGCTGGGCTTCTGAAGTGTTAGCCTTTAAGGCAGAAAAATGAACTTAGGCAAATGATACCTACCAGATTCATAGATGTCCAAGAAAATATATCACTCAGCGGCTTTGAGTCTGTATTATTTCCTTGAAAACTTCCTTGCCTTGAACTTGGTAAAGCAAACACTTCTGGTTTTCCCAAAGTCTTAGGTAAATGAATAAAACTGGGCAAAATATCAAGTATATGTATTTTAATTTATCATAGTTTCCGTAGAATTTTAGAATAAAATGCTAAATCCCTACATGGCTGCATGCCCTGTGTGATCCCAGACCCATGTACCTCTTCACAGTCATCCTCACACCTTAATCTCCTGCCTCCATGGTTCTTGCCATACTCATTTCTGCTTCAGTACCATACTGGACCCATTCCTAGGGTCTCTTCCTCCACCTTCCCCTGACTATACCTCCTGCTGTGTCAGCCTACCCAGTACCAACTCACAGTTCCTGTTTTCGAGAAAATGTCCCTGGCACTCCTAGATACAGTGAGGTCCCAAGCCTCTGCTGTTCCTAAACACAGCACCTCCCTTCTGTCGCACTTGCCTGGGTTGTCACTGCTTGGCTCTGTCTGTCCATCCTCCTCAACCCTGAGCTCCCTGAGGCAGGCCCCTGTGCTAGGTAGATATTCAATCAACAGCTTTGGAAGGAAGGGAGGAACTCTCCCAACATCCCCAAGTGGGAAGCTGAGACTAGAGTTTACTGTTGTGTTTTCAGCTCACTTTAAAGCTGTTTGAGAATTTCAACTGAGAAAAATGTTCAACAAACTTTTTTTTTTTGAGAAGTTCTCTGGTTATGAGAACACTTTCTAAGAAGCTTAAGCACGATCCTTACCTCCACCCATCCCAGCTCCATCTTGACAGCTCCTGTCCAGTGCATTCCGGGTACCAGGGCCCACTTAAGCCCTTTCCATGTGGTGTGATATTCGCTCGGGGGTAGGTGCTTTGATTTTCCTCATTTTGCAGATGAGGAAACAGAGACTTGGAGAGATTTAAGTGAGCTATGTTCAAGGTTGCCCAGCCAGTGAGAGCGAGAGCTGAGTTCAAGGCTGCACTGCAGGTACGGGGTACCGCCTCTCAGAAGGAAGGAGAGCGACTTCTGAAGCATTCAATAATTGTGCCAGAGGCCAGCAGGGAGCCTTGTCCATTGTCACCGATGCTGCTTTCACATTCAGTTCATAACGATCTCGCTTTCCCAGCTCATGGTCCACGGGAAGCATCAAGCTGGAAGGAATTCGAGAGGACTCGTGGAAGATGGCACGATGACAACAGAGATGACGGCTGACAGCCTGACACAGGGGATGGAGACAAAACTCACAGGCAGTCTCGGGACTGAGTACCAGATAGTCCCAAAATAAGTAAGTCCTGCATCATTAAGAAACATTCCAATTTTTCTAGATCCTCTCTTTTGGAGGCCAAACACAATTGGTGATTTAAATCATTATTTTTCTTTAAAGGCATGAGCTACCAGTCATATGGCAAATTAATTTTCTCCATAACCGGCAAAGGAAATAGCACAATCGGAGCCTGCCAAGTGTGCCAGACGGAAGCCTCCACCTCCGGCTTCATCCAGGCGCGCTCTGCTGTGCAGTCGAGTGTCACCTGCCTGTCCCGGCACCTAGGGACTGACGGCTTCTTGTACTTGTCCTTTCCCAAATTTTCATTCTGTAATTCCATGTGCCTTTTCCACACTTACCCATGATACAAAGACTGTGTGTCACCTTTACCTTTGTCTGGCTAGGAAATTGATTTTTAGCCTTTTAAAATTAAAAAATAAATAAAATCCCATTGTATTCATGCCCAGCTTGTCAAGAGAAGTTCCAGGAACACAGAACACGGAGGAGGATACACAACTGCTGAAGGAATATGTTCTTGAGAGAGTTTTCAAACAACCCTGCTTGAAAGGACTTTTCAAAGACTGAAAAAAATTTTTTTCAAGATGTGCTATAAGGGAAGTGGGTTTTAGATACTGACACATTTTTATTCAGTTTTCACTCATTCTACTTATTTATAAGTTGGAAAGTTTTCTTTCATGATAATGAACTTTAAATTGGAAGGTAATTTAAATTGTCACATTTTTTCTTTCTTAGTGGGTTGACATTAGGAACTTGATAACTTCAGGCATAAAGTATTATCTTTGATGACTAGAGTCATTCATATAATCTTTAAGTCTGTGTTTAAAGGGGCAAAATAACACTTCTTAAGAGTCAAACTAGCCTTGTGACTTTGGAGGAAAGGAAGCAGCGGTACAGGGGGCCAAGGACAGCTGAGTCTTGCTGGGGAAAGAGACCCAGGACCGGGATCCTGATTCCCATCCTGGATGAGAATCTGGCTCCTCTCACATGATGGCCTTTAACCCTTTCTTTGGAAAACCGATATCTTGAACTTACAGTCTTGGGAAAACATGTGTCTCTTCAGCATATATCACAATTTATAATGTTACAAATATTTATATGACCTCGGTCTATGGAAAACAATTCAAGCACCATTCAGCTTTCATCTTTCTGTGAACTCCTGGTACTTGTCTTTCCAGGATTCATTCCCTCTTTTTTTCCTGGAGGTCCCCTGGGTACAGGCAAGGGAACTCCATCCAACCCCAGCTTTAGGACTGGGTTATGAAACCTAATCCAAGCAGACACTATACTCATTCTGAGGCTGCAGCGATTAATTAGAGGCAGGTAGGTGACCTAAGTGGTTTCATCAGGGAACTCTCAAAGTATTTGCTGTAAATTCTGGGCCATAGATAGTATGCTGTGAAGACGAGGGGGTCTGGATCCTTTGCAGTCATTTTGCTGCTGTAAGGCAGGTGACCCAGGGGAAGAAGCAGACCAACAGAGGAGGCATGGCTGGGAGAATATCCAAAAGATCAAGACACACCCCTGGAGTAAGCTTACCCCAAAGCCTGCCTGACTCTGCTCTTCTAGGTATGTAAGACAAGAATACTCTCTTCTTCTAAGCTAGCTAGAGTTGAGTTGGGTTTCCGTTTTGTAACACTTCGGGTCCTGACTGAGATGCACATTAACTCATTTTCCTTGTGCCACTAGAGGGAAGCTCCCAGACTCCCATTGTCCCCCACAACCTGTTATATCTCTTTGGCTATTTTTAGGGAGGGAAATAGACAGTTTTCTCTTTCTTCGTATCCTCCTTGCAGTTGATCTGGTTGACAGAATCTCCCAAAGTTTTGATCTGAGACAACAGGCAAGGTCACGTGGGCTGTACGCCAGCACCCAGCCCAACCAACACCAGCCACTCCCCTGTGCTACCTTCAGAGGCAGGACTTCTTTATTTACACCAAATGTAGCTTTCGAATTCTCTTCGTTGCCCTCCATTTTCAGATGTGATGTCTTTTTCTTGTTGATCTGAGAATGACGCTTATGTATAAAACATATTAACATTTTAAAATATGGGTTGCAAAGATACTGACCTCATTTGTTGTTTATCAATTTTATTCATGGGAGTTTTTTCTATATAGAATTTTTACTTTTGTGCATAGCCAAATTTAGTAATTTTTTTAAACAAAAGACAAAATAATGATGTGGTAAAACAAAACATTAATGGCATTTTTAAATTTTGGAAAATAAAAAAGTGGACAGAAGTACAATGAATAATTTAAGCAATACTTAGAAATAAGATTTTAACATATTTGCTTCAAGTTCTTAGAAGTTTAAAATGAAAAGGTAAAGATAGTATTGATCATTTGTTATCCATACCTGGCCTGATTCACCCCCCTCCCTGTGTGTAATTACTGTAATGAATTTTGCATGTTTCTATTAGATCATAAAATAATAGTTACTTAGAAATATAGGTAACTATAAAAAGTATCTGGCATTTTAAAATTTGCATTCATAAATTTATAAACAGCATCATAGTTTTATTTGATAACTTGTTTAAACTAGCATGATTTAGAGATGTATGCATGCTCATACAGAAATATACAGTTTATTTTGAAAACTTGCATACTGATGGACATTTAGGATTTTTCCAATTGTGGCATTGCAAATAATGATGTGACAAGCTTCGCATATGTTTTTTAAAAGTTTCTCCAGGCATATGCTTGCATATAAAATTTCTAGGTTGTAAGATATGTGTATTCTTTGTTCTATCAGATACTGATAACTTTGTTTTCCTAAGTGGCTGACTTGTGCCAAGAAGATATGTGATATCCCATTTCCAAAATCCCTGCCAATATTTAATATTGTTGGAGTTATATTTTTGCCAGTGTGGAAGGTATATTGTTTCTTGTTTTGGTTTTAATTTTTATTTCCTGCAGCATTAATGCAAATGGCAACTAACTTTTCCTGTGTTTAATTGACTTTTTGATTTTCCTCATTCATAAAGAACTTTTTTGCATATTTGTCTATTGAATTGTTTGTGTTTTTCTTATTGATTTATGGGTCTTCTTTACATAGGTTGGCTCCTAATCTCTTTGTCTGTGAAATCTACCACCCATTGTCTCCTTGGTTTCTAGATTTTCAAAGGCTTTTCCCATCTCCATAGTATAAAAACATCTTCTGATTAATAATTATATTGTGAAATATTTAAATATCTTAAACATTAGGAATTAAACGTAATGAATGGCATAAAGTATATCTGAATTTGTTTTAAAAAAGCCAATTTTCCTGATAGCATTTTCAGCCTGCATTTTTCCACTGATTTGAAATGCCACTTTATAATATTATACTAATAAGCCTATGATATATGTCTATTTCTGAACCCTTGTCCATTGATATATTTGACTCTCCTGGGACAATATCACTGCATTTCAATGAATATAGCTTTAGAATGCATTTTGACATCTGATCAGACAAGTCTTCCCTTATTATTTTTACACATGTCTTACCTAGTCTTGTTATTTTAATCCTCCAAGTGAAAGTAAGGGCCAGGCTTCCCTTCCATCCTATGGAGATTTTGGATGGCATTGCATTTTATATTCCTTCTGTCATCAATTCATTCCATTTTATTGACAACAGAAGATAAATGATTATATTCTTGTTAGACTTTGGTGCTACAGACATGAGAATACTATGGAGAGGTGAGTTATTGGGGCAGAATTTATTTGCTGCATTTGTCTCCTGCCAGTCCAGAGCCTTCACTGGAGGAGGGGGTGGAGGACAGAAGAGGGTTGAGGCTCTGGGCCTGCAGGAGAGGTGAAAGGTTGGGGTTTGCAGGTGATTTTTTGTGTGTTTGACTCCACGTTTCTCAGGAATGACAGGGAAGGAAGGAAAGATCTGATCATTTCCACTGGGCCTTTAATTCCTTTGAACTTGAGCAATTGTTTTCATGAAGGATTCAGGAGTGTTTGCCGACAGCCATTCCCGCCGCCATCTGGTGAATATGGTTATTTTGCTATATTTTAAAAAAATTTTAATTTCCATAGGTTTTTGGGGGAACAGGTGGTATTTGGTTACATGAGTAAGTTCTTTAGTGGTGATTTATGAGATTTGGGTGCACCCATCACCTGAGCAGTATACACTGAACCCAGTTTTATCCCTCATCCCCTTCCTACCCTTTCCCCCTGAGTCCCCAAAGTCCACTGTGTCATTCTTATGCCTTTGCATCCTCATAGCTTAGCTCCCACTTATGAGTGAGAACATACAATGTTTGGTTTTCCATTCCTGAGTTACTTCACTTATATGGTTAACAGTCTCCAATCTCATCCAGGTTGCTGCAAATGCCATTAATTCATTCATTCTTATGGCCGAGTAGTGTGAATACGGTTATTTTGAAAGTCACTGTTTCCTCTAAGTCAGGAATACACATTGCCAGTGTCTATCCCCGAGGAATGTCGCATGCCCCCGCCCCATTGGTGCAGGTCCAGCTGGTGGGCTCTCTGCAACTTCCGCACCTTCCCGCTCTGTCCTTCGTGAATGGCACCGCCCCCTCCAGATTCACGATCAGTTCTGACATTTCTTTCATGGGCTTCCCCTTGATGGTGAGTCCATCGGAATTCACTTCCTAAAGCTGCTTTTGCTTCAAGATGGCTTACATAAAATTCTGGCCTGCCTGGAAACCTATCTCCCCAGCTTCTGCAGACCACAGACAGCTACCTGCTCTCCTTCCTGCCCATGGCTAGGCTTAAACATTTCTCAGATGACAAGCCTGCCTCTCTAGGAAATTACTAGGCTTAGATTGAATGGTGGGGGAAAGACAGAATGAGATGATTAACTTGTGTTTGAGGAAACCAACACCTCCACATCCCATGTGGCCACTAAGCTCTGAGGGCTTTGTCTCTTCTGTTTTGCTTAGCAGACCCTGTTGTGAGTCTGGTACAATCCAGGGATCCCCCCACTGGGGAAATGTATGTGCATGGATGGATGGATACGTATTTACATAGACCATGTACACGAAACTTTGAGTTTAGTTTCAAGGGTCCTGAAAGTCAAGAATCCAAAGGCTGAGAGCATGGATGTGGAGAAAAGTTAACCAGAAGGTGCTTGCCCTCTAGAACTCAAATGAGCTGTATTTGCAGTTGCAATTATTAATAAGAAGACATTTTTGGGGCCTTAATGGTGCCAAGCCCTCTGGTAGGAATTTCATATGTATCATCTCTCACAGGAGCCCTGTGCAGTACATACCAATATTACTCCCAATTTACAAGCTGAGACTGTGTCTGTGGGGTCAGGTAACTCACCCAAGACCAAGTGTGGGAAGTGACCAGGTCTGCCTGCACTTACATCCATACAACTGACCACTGTGCCCTCTGCCTCTCTTTCCAGATGTGCCAGGACTGGCTGCAACCCCGCCCTTGGCTGAGTCATTTCTTGCTGTCACCACTGCAGCGGGATTGGGTCTTTCCGGATTTCCTTGCTGCCCCTCCTCTTTGACCTTGGCTGAAAAGGTCTCGGATGGAGAAGGGAGCCCCCTTGGGAAGGCCGCTTCCCAAGTCACACTTGGACTCTCATCCTCTGCAGATGCCACCAAGATGCATGGGGACCACCTCCAGGGCTGGCCAAACTCAAGTCTAAGAAGAGAAGTTAGGGACACTTGATAGAAGCTGATGAGCGTATTCTAAAGAAACTTGGCCTGGGCGCGATGGCTCACGCCTGTAATCTCAGCACTTTGGGAGGCCAAGGCAGGTGGATCACTTGAGGTCAGGAGTTCAAAACCAGCCTGGCTAACATGGTGAAACCCTGTCTCTACTAAAAAATACAAAAAAATTAGCCGGGTGTGGTGGGGGGCACCTGTAATCCCAGCAACTCAGGAGGTTGAGGCAGGAGAATCGCTTGAACTCAGGAGACAGAGGTTGCAGTGATCCAAGATCATACCACTGAACTCCAGCCTAAGTGACACAGAGAGACTCCATCTCAAAAAATAAAAATAAACAAAATAAAAAAATTAAAAAAAAGAATAACTTGACTTCACATTTCACCCCTGACTTTGCTAGGACATGTGTTTACTTTTTCTATATTGTGGCCTATTTAAATGGAGGTGTTCTTTGGAAACCCACTGTTGCAAAGATTTTTTGTTATTGTCAGGTAGCTTTGCTATGTTTGCTATGAACTGGCCTTTTTCCTTCACTACAGTTTTAGGGATGACTTCTATGACCTTCGATTCTAAGTTGTCCATGGAAATGCACAGGAACAAATCACAAACTCCAGCCAAGCTTCCCTTTGATATAACTTTTAACTATGATCTTCCAGACATCTTCTAAAACATTGTCATCTGGAAACAAGCAGATGGCGGAGTAAGTGCCTTCAGTCCAGCCACGAATTCACCATTGGCATTTACCCTTGTCTCCTAGTTTTGGAGGAAGAGTGAATGGCTTTTCTATTTTATATACATATAATATCTTTTTTTCCAATAGTTTTTGGGGAACAGGTGGTTTTTCGTTACATGGGTAAGTTCTTTTGTGGTGATTTCTGAGATTCTGGCGCACTCGTCATCTGAGCAGTGTACACTGAACCCAGCGTGTAGCCTTTTATCCCTCACCCCCCTTCCCATCCCCACGGAGTCCCCAAAGTCCATTGTATCATTCTAATGTGAAGGGCTTTTCTTGAGTAGCGTGATGTCTTTTCGCATTTTTCTGGGGTGTGGGAGTGAGTGTGGTGGGTGCCCCCCACCGATGCCTCTCGTTGGCTGCCTCTATGTGGGGGCTGCACAGGCGAAACCCCATCTTCCCAGCTTCCCTTGCAACTAGGGCAGCCACGTGACCAGTTCCAGCCAATAAGACACAAGCAGGTGTTCGCAGAGATTTCGGGAGGCTTTTGTTTGTTGGATGTAAGGAGATAAACATGTCCTGTGCCGGCTTCACCTCGTTCTTCCTCATTCTTCACAGATACGTTGCCTGGAACTGAAGCAGCCATCTTGTGACCATGAGGGTGATGCCAGGAGAGATCTCAGAGCTTAAGGCCCTGACAGGACTGAGCCGCCTCGTCACGGCTGGTTGCCGCCTCCCTCCGGAATGCTGAGATGGGGGCGTTGTTGTGTGAGGGAGAAAGACCCTGCTGCTTTAAGCTTTTTCTTTGTTTAAATGTAACTTACAACAAAAAACTTTCCTAAATAATATGGACGTTAAAAAGCCTTCAGAGAAACACAACCAGCCCACCAGACCCTCATGTGTTTGTTTTCTGATTTATTTATAATTTTTACCTCACCTGTTTCCTGCAAAAGAACTGACGAAGCCGAGAGAGGCTGGTCACTGACCCTGAGCCTAAGGTTTAGTTGGAGTTTTCTTGTTGACTTCACAGTGATGCTTCTGGTACCACTGTTTTCATCTAGCCCCAAAGCAACCACAGAGAGTGAATGCCACCTGTTGATCTGGGAGCGCAGCATGAAATCGGTGAAATCTTCTTACTGCTCCATATGCCACCTCCTCCAGGAAGTCTCTTGGATTCTCCCAGACAGAAGGTCTTGGTCTCTCTGCTAGCATTGCTGCCTGCCTTGGACCTGTGCTGTGCCTGGAAAGCCCAGCCCCACATCACACTTAGTCATGTTCCATGGAGCCTTGTTAAATGGATGCAGGCATCACGGGATGCCCTGAACAAGGCAGGTTGGAGGGGCCCCCACCTGCTCACCATCTGCCTCCACAGCTTCCCTGCCACCTGTACTGGGAGGATGACCTGGAGGCTGCTGGGCTTCTGACCCACCTGGGAGGGCTCAGGCCACCATCTCCCACTTGACTGGGGTTCCTACCTTCCACCTGCTGTCTTCCTCTCATGGGATGGTTGGGAGGAGGGCACTTAGCTTTGCCCTGGCCGACCTCTCCCACCCCATTGGGCCAGCTACCGTCTTCTGGTTAAAGCTTCAGGCCTGGGTTGGGACCCACTGTGGAAAGGGCCGGTGTTGGCCCACAGGTTCTGTGGCTGCACCTCAAGCCCAGGAGGCAGGAGTGGCACCAATCTCCAAAGTCAGCCCCCAAACCGTGTTTTTTTTTTAACATCACATCATGATTTCTCCTCCTAGATTTGGTGGCCCGGGGAGGCGGCAGGCCCCTGGCAGAAGCCGCCTGGGGCACTGTGATGAGTTCAGCTGCCTCCCACAGAGGATGAGGGGGTCGGCCAAGGCACTGGCGGAGATTGCAAATTGAACTTAAAAGGTAACTAGCATTTAGTTAGCTTTTTAGAAAAGAGCTGTAGAGTGGCTAGAAGGATAACCACAGAGAAATGACAACAGTCACTGTCATACAGAAGCCCAAGTGCCTTTACCAGGGTGTGAGCGATGTCACTGTTTCCCCCTCTTTCCCAGCCACCGTTCTGGTCTCTCAGAAGCTGACTTTTCCCACCTCCACCTCCCTCCTCTGCTGCTGTGGCTGCACTCCAGAGCCCACCCGCCCGAACCCTTCTCCAAAGGAATTGACTCTTCCGCAGTCCCCCTCCCTGTGGCCTGAAGACACAGTTTTCCTAATAGAGCGTTTCATAGCAGCAAAGCGGTTGTTGATAAACCCTTCAGGTCGAGCAGAGCCCGTGAGTCAAAGGAAATCCGCGCTAGTCATTGAGCACTGAATGACTTGTTTCAAACTCAAGTACAAGCCTGGCTGGGAGAGAAGATTATTATTACTGTTATTAAGTCTTCCTGTACTTCCTATTGAACATCTTATTAGCAATGTGTGTAAGCATCTGCTCCTGGACCCAACTTCGATACTACACTGTTGACTCCAATTTTATAAATGTGTAAGAAGTGAGTAAATTAAGCAGTGTGAACCCTGCCGGGGCCCTGACCCTGCCAGGCTGGTGTGCGGGCCTGGAACTGCTGTACAGCATAATGATTACATTATAATCTTGTGATATTATTCACAATGACTTCGGATGAATGAATGATAAACTAGGGGTTATGCCGCCTTTATTACAGGACTGATATGATAGCTAATCAGTGTCCAAGTATATGTCATTACATAAATTATGAACCCGAGTTTGATGTGAATTCCCAAAGAGGCTGGTTCTGAACGTCATCTGGTATAAGGCCACAGGCTGAGCTCTGAATTCTGACAACAACAGCCCTTTTTGCTCTCATAATTTCTGTAAATTACTAATAGATATCTTTAAAGGCCCAGGGAATTTGCTTTAATCCACTAAGACTTTCTTTGTGGTAAATGATCAACACTTTTCTCTTTCAAAGACTTTTTTCCATCCTCCGTGTTCTGCATCCATTTAACAAGAAGGTTTTCTTATTCTTTAAGCTGATATGTGAAGAATAAAAAAGACTACAAAATGACCGGTCAATTACAGATGGGAGAAGAGGCATTAAAACGTCAAGCGTGGGATTCCCCAAACCAGATCTAAAGCCAGAAGCCAGGCCCTTGAAGGCGAAGACCAGGGCTCCCTGCTCCTGTCTTCCCAGAGCAGGCACAGGCTAGTATGGGTGAGGTTCCCTGTGTTCAGACTGGATGAATAAATGAATGACTTCCTCAAGGAAATGATACTTCTGGTTAGAACAGTGCAGCTTGAGAAGCTTACAGTGAGTCAGGGAGGCCGGGCAGAAGTGAGCAGATCTGTGTTTGAATCTCTCGTTCACTTGCTAGCTCAGACCCGGGGAAAGTTATTTTTTTATTTTATTTTTTATTTTTTTGAGATGGAGTCTTGTTCTGTCATCCAGGTTGGGGTGCAGTGACGTGATCTCAGCTCATGGCAGCCTCTGCCTCCCGGGTTCAAGCGATTCTCCTGCCTCAGCCTCCCAAGTAGCTGGAACCACAGGTATGCACCATACACCCGGCTAATTTTTGTATTTTTAGTACAGACGGGGTTTCACCATGTTGGCCAGGCTGGTCTCGATCTCCTAAACTCAAGTGATTCACTTGCCTTGGTCTCCCTAAGTGCTGTGATTACAGGCGTGAGCCACCTTCCCTGGCCTCAGGGAAAGTTATTTAAGCCTTCTGACCTTCATTTTCTTTATCTGCAAAATGAGAAAAGATAATATCCATGTATACGATGGTGAGGATTTCATGAGATACTGGGACACTTTGACAATCACTGATTGCTGCCTTTTGTAATGATAAGTCTTTGACGACTGAGCGCTAGCGTTCCTATGAACACTGTTGTTGCTGTCTATGGCAAGACATGGGGCAGCTTTAGCCTGGAAATGTTTATCAAGGAAGCCACAGTAAAAACCGGGTCGGGGTAAATTGTACCTTTTGTTCAAAGTTCCTTCTGTTAGATGTTTTTTGTGTTTGTTTGTTTGCTTGTTTTTTTTTAATATATAACTTGCCAAATTTCTGGAATAATTGTGGCTTCCTTCTTTTGCATTGTAAGCCATGAGGCCTGTGATGACACTGACTAGGAAGGGCGGCTCCACCAGCAGAGGCCAGGTGACCCCTGCATCGGGAGGTTGTCTTTAGCAGCTGCCTGTGGGAAGTGCAGGGCAAAGAGTCCAGGTGTCGTGCACGGGTGCTGGTAATACCATTAACCGGCGTGTGCCTCTGATTAAGAGGCTTCAGCATTCTAAGCCTTTGCAGAGTGGTGCAGGGGTAAAGGGGAGGTGGGGGACAGATAACCTCTGAAGTGTCTTTTAGCTCGTCTTTCAGCTCCATGAGTTCTAAATATTTAACATAGATTTTTACATTGACTGCCTCTTCATTATACCTATGACTTAGAATTGTACATTTATTTCCAAAGGATCCAAAAAGGACCTGGCCAACATTTTTCACCAGAAGGTGAATGGCAATGGGATTGACAAAAGAGATGAAGAAGTCAGGGAGCATTGAAGATTGGAAGGGAACGAAGTGCTGGAGTCACAGGGCAGAGCCCAGTGAAAAGACAAATAAAATGCGGGACCTTAAAAAGGTTTTGATTGAATTTGAGAAATCAGGCCAGGTGGGAGAAGAGACTCAACCACATTATGTTCAAGGGAAGGAGGAAAAAAAATGAAGAGAATTTGTCACTTCCGAAGGTGGCAGTGACATAGGGAAGGAGATGAAACGCTGTGAGTGTGGTTCAGGACGTGCAATGCTTTCTCTGTCCAGCCGTGGAGAATCCCTAACTGGCAATGGTGCTAGGAACTGAATATAGGGATGGCCTGTCTGCTACTTATTTATTCATCAAGGTGGCATAGATAGGGTCTGCAGGCTGTGTTTTAATGACAATTTAGAGTTAGAGGTTTATTGCTTTTTAAAAAACTTTATAAGGGAAAAACTTAAGACAATTCACTGACCTTTGTGTGTGTCAATTTCCTTCTGCTTGGAGGGTATCGGCTAAGGGTGCTAATTACAGAGCCCAGGGCCAGGAGCTGGCTCTGCACACACTGGTCTCATCCTGGGTTGCTGCTGTTGCATGAAGGGCAGAGGCTGTTGGTAACCCTGATGCTGGGATAGATGCTGTCAAGTTGGCCTATGATTTTAAAAGTATTGATGAATATTAATATTCCAGGTGAATAGTCTGAAATATAACCTAAGTTTAATGAGCTTACCACATATATTGTTGGGCTGACTTGTTAAAACACTCAAATGTAGTTTTTGGAACTCTAGAGATTCACTAATATCCAAGCAGTAAGATTACAAAAACAATAAAGGATAGCTGTTGAGAAACACGATTTTAGATGAAGCCAGAGGAGAAAATTAGATCCTAGAGTAATCCGCATCATCAATGGGAGTTTAACTGGGTTTAGCCATTACAGAATCACTAGGCAGCCTCGAATATTAAAATATTAAAATGCCATGATTCCTTATGTCTGGATCTTACATGATATAAATGCTCTTATTTGTTTAATTGTGCTATGAAAGAGAACCAAAGAAGTTGACCTACGTTCAGGTTGTGAATCAGTGTGACAAGTCAGTATTTGTATTTTGTAAATATTGTGTATCCTTATAATATGATTTTTCCAAATTCAATATGCTAGACCACATGGTGCGGTCCGTGGGATCAGAGTTACGCTGTTTAGATTACACTGCGGGGTGTGGGTCCAGCTTTTGGCTGGACCGCATCATCTATAGTTAGGAGGGACTTTCCTGAATGGTTCCCTGCTGCAGGGAACAGTTGGTTTGTGTTTATTTGTGGGCTGAGGCTAAGCACAGATAATTGTATTCCCCAAAGATATTTTTCTCAAATTTTGATAAAGTCAAAATAGAAATTAAACTGGAATTCTGTAGCTGATGGCATTTATAGTAGTTTTTGCTAACACAAATGTTATGATATTTTTAAAATGAAGAAAATTGGCCTATCTCCCAGAAAGGCAGTGCGGGGAGAAATTGGCAGATCTATTGAAGCATACACATAGGAAACAACAAGTACAACGAACACCTCTCTCTCTCGCAGACACACACACGCACACACAAACGGGCTTTGCTGTGAAATACTCAGCAGTGGAAAACCACTCTCTTTTTGTGAAAACCCTGAAGTTTAATTTAACAGAATTTCTTAAGTCACAGCCAAAGTTGAGTCTGGAATTTACAAGTGCAAAGTTGAAATATCTCCACCAAATGGCCACAGAGATCCACAGTTGTCTGTTTCTTTTCTACACATGCCCAGGTGTGTGTCCATGTGCTTGTGTGTGTGCACGCATGGTGTGTGTGTACATGCACAGATGATGCTTTTTGTATTGTTAGTAATTCCCAAAACTTATTTTTCTGGATCTTAATACTAGGTTCACATAGCCCTAATTACCGTGAGAATTTAGACTGAGTAGGCAAATCATTCAAATGATTCATATGTACTTGAAATGTATGAAGAGAGTAGGTGACCATGTGAAGGGATGCATTCGTTAGTTTGTGAATATCATTTCACATGTGTATCAAAATACCACCACCTACACCATCAGTATATACAACTCTTATTTGTCAGTTATGCCTTCAGAAAAGCTGGAGGAAGACAATGAAAGTTTAGTTAAACCTTTTAGGCTAATTGCCTGCCTGTCTGTAAAGACCAAGCAAATCACACGTATTCATTCATGCAACAAATGATCGTGACTCACTTGCTGTAAGCCGGCCTCTCTCCTGGGGCTGCAGAGGGAAACACACACGGCCCTGCTTTCTGGGAACTTCCCACTTGGTGAGCGGATGCATCAAAGCACCAGGTTTCAGCAAGCCCTGGGAGAAAGGCCCTGGAAGCAGGCAGAAGAAAGGAAGGAACATGATCTGGAGTCTGCCATGGAAGGCTTCCTGAAGGAAGCAGCATTTTAGCTAAGAGCTGAAAGTAGGCCAAGAGAGAACCTGACATCCTCCAGGCCAGGGAACCAAACATGTAGCCATCCCAGGAGTGGGGAGGGCAAGCGCCCTGCCCAGGAACCGGGCCGGGGTGACCCAGTGCAGGACACACGCGGAGCTGGTCTTGTAAGGGGCATCCAGGTCTGTGGAGGCGGATCCTGCAGGACTTTGTGGGACATGTTTGGGGTTCTGCCTGCAACTGGATCAAGGAGCATACCTGGAAATGTGGTTGAAATGACACGGAGGCTGGCTCCCAGAGTCTCCAACAGGAGAGCAAAGGGATAACAAAGTAAACCCTGCTGGGTTTCAGCAGGGTTTGGAAATTCAGCAGCCCTTTGTTGTTCTCAGTTTAGCCCAGTTGCTAGATAAGCAGAGCCCTGGTTATAGACAAGTTCTCTTGGCTCCTTGGTCCCTCACCCTCCTCCTCCACTGCTCCCTCCTCTCCTTTTCCTGCTTTGCTGCACCCTGATACAGCAGGACGGTGCCAGGCAAGTCTGGATTTCCTTCCCGGAAGGAGGTTCTTTCCAGCGTGAAAGGATGGGGGAGGTTTAGAATTAAGATGACAAGACTAACGACGATGTCAAGTATTTGTCCCCACCCTTGACTGTGAGACAGACCCCAGAGGAGTGGAGGAGGCTTGGAGAGGGCAGGAGGGAGAAAAGGGGAAGAAGGAAGAGAGGACCAAGGTGGGGGCTGGGTGGCCAGTTGTGGCTTTGAATCGTGACTTTTCGAGCAATGTTCAGGCATGTGTTTTCTCAGATATAAAATAGAAAAAGCAATGGTCTCTATCTCAGACAGCGGTTGGCAGAATGAAATGAAATCATGCAAGTGCACACTGGAAGTGTTCAATAAGTGTATCGAGGTATATGATAATAGCATGGTATAATAGCACCCTGGTTTTTATTTTTTAGGTTAGGAAGCACTCTAAGTGTGTTTGAAAGTGAAAATGCATTCTCTTTCTCACAACCCAAGGAACAAAAATAAACTTCACCAGTAGAAAATGGAAACAGATGTCTTACAATTGTCTTAACAGTAATGATGCTTTACAACATGTTTTGAAATGCAGGATGTTCAAATTGTAGGTGCATTGCCTACTCGTTCCCCCTTTCAATGATAATAAAACTGTTTATTTTCACATGGAGTTGGATCACTTTTTCAATAATAGGTTGTGTAGAAACAGTAAAATATGACTCTACAACTTCAGTCCTCAGCACAGGATAGGTTCTATGGCATCGAGGAACCTACCAGAAACCCTAGTGACCAACACAATTCAGGAGAGGGGCGAAGGGTCCCTGCTGAGTTGCCGGCGCTGTGTCTGTCACCTGTTTTCTTCCTGTGCCTTCCAAGGCGCTGATTGCTGTGAATAGGCATTACGTGTGAGGACGATGTGGGAAATGGAGTCTTGGGATAATGTTTGAATATTTGTTTCTGCATTTACATGCTCCATTGATGAATGAAATAGTAAATATTTAAAGCCTGAAACTCTTTTCATTTCTCCTTCAAAGACCCACTCCGAGCCTCTCTGGTCGACATGGCACTGCGGCTCCTCAAGTCATTAATCACTCTTTGTTTGGGCCGGGTTTTATTGTTCGGAATTGTCCAACTCCTGCTCGGATGGGAGAACACCGGGGCTCTGGGTTCTTTGTTCAATCCACGGGTCCTGTGGACACACCTGGGGGCCCCGGGGTTTGTGCGAAGGGCAACGGCATTTTGACTTTGTTGTGTATCTGAGCCCAATTCCTGTACATCTTTCAAAATACGAAAGGTAAAGTGTCAACATATTGTCTGTAATCGTGCAGCTTGACAAATACCTGGTTGCAATTTTTCAGCTCTCCCCCTAGGAATGATCACCTCTTAAAAGCTCTGCCTAATTAATTTTAAAACACATATCAAAATCGAACCACGGACGTTTTATTGGTGACCAATTATTTCTGAAGATTTATTTACGGACGGAACGGGGGAAGAGATCGATATGATTATGTGATGTGCAGAAATAAAAGAATTACCAGAAGCACTTGATTTTTGCAATTTAATTCACAACTTGGAATTATACAGTTAAACTTGGGTCCTAGGAGGCCGTACGATGCAATCCATCATTAGGAAAAATTTAGGAACACTATTGGAGAGCTGTGATAATGTATGGCTTTGTTGCTATGTTAATATGGTTTAGGAATAAAAAATAATAACTTTCACCCCCAAATCATATAACATAAAATTTCTTCTGTCAACGCATGATTTGTAGGTGGCATCCTGCATGTATATATGGCTCGGCAGTTCTTTATAAGATGCATACATTTTTATTTTGTTTACCAGTATGCAAGGTACTAAAAAGGGTTTTATTTGAAGCACACACTGCAGATTTACAATATGATATTCGAGTGTATACATTTTCTAGCAACAACAAAAAAAGCCCTCTACCGTATCCATACCAGTGACAAATCTGCCAGGAAGTGACTAGTTGATATGCCTTTTTATTACCGCAGCTGCCTTGTTTTTTCTACTCAAAATAAAAGAAAATCACAGGATCCTTAAAATAATAGCTGGCAGCAGGTAGTTACTGGGAAATGCATGTCCCGGCTCTTCACTTTGTAGCATCCATCCGGATGGCAGATTAGAGGCTGGGATCTGCAGGTCGGTGACAAATACACGGGTAATAGCATTCAGCTTGCCTAACTGTAAAAGTGAATTCACTAGTCCTCTTTGTTTGATTGTAGACCTGACATGTCAGATGAGAAGGGGCCTTGGATAACCTGCCAAAACAACAGCACAAATAAACGCCAGACACCGGGGCTCCTTGATGTGGAATTACAAACATCGCTCCCATCATCGATTCAAATGCAGCTGATATGGAAAGCTCACGTTGTGGCTGCCTTAGATGAAGGGGGATCTCGCAGCCCAAGTGCACCCGGTGGGGTGGGGCTGGCGAGAACAAAGTGCCTCCCTGGTACCCCAGCTGCTCGTTTTCCTCGGGCGAGGTGGGAGCTGGGGCTCTGCACGCAGGACAGCGATATTTAACATGCATTGGTTTTCTTATAAAAGTTCACTGATTGTCAAATGTGACAGACTCTGGCATGGGAGACACTGCCACGAAAATTGCCTCCTGTAGCACCGCTTGATTTAAGGGAGAGGCAGTGCTTGGGAGAAAAAGAGTCAAATGCATGCAGCTGGTGGTGTCTTTCTTTACATATTCCCTTTGCGTTCCTGCAGAGCCCCGTGCAGAAGGTGGCAATTGCGGGAAGAGGGCAACATTTACTGGCTGTGTTTCTTTAAGATCCAAAACCACAGTGGTGGTGATTACATTTCTGCCTCATGGTAATGCAAATCCCTATGGTTGATTGCAAGATTTAATTTTTTTTGAAACAATTGATGCATAATAGATGTACATAGTTTTGGGGTGCATGTGACAATTTAATACATTCATAGAATTTATAAAGATAAAATCAGTGTACTTGGGATATCCACTACCTTCAATAGTTGTCTTTTCTGTGTCCTAGAACCATTTGAACTCTTCTCTCGTTAGGGTTCACTCTGTTTTGTAGGTTACATGGGGATTCTCAGAAAAGACTTTTCAAAAAATTGTATCTTAAACTATAGAAAAGGAATCTTTTATGATTTTTTTTTTTGAAATTTTTGTACCAAGCCTTGGTTTTTACCACCTCACTCCAGAATGGTTAAGCGGACATTTTACTTTTTGCACAATGTGCAGATGTGAAAGCTGTAGGGAAAATGAGTTACAGGGTCCTGCCCTCGAGCCAGGACTTTTCTGTGTTCAGGGTGGGGCATCGGGGCCATGGGGTAGGCCACGCTGCCACGTTGACGACAGATGACCCTCCATTGCGCTTGCCTGCCCCAGCACCACCACCCGCACCGCATCCTGTTCTGTGCTACCTACAAACCAGAGTCAGAAAGCTCTCTTAGCCGAAGTGGTATCAGCGACATTTAATGCAAGGATTAAATGACCAGTGGTGCTTAGAGAGATTATTGGTAGCTGCTTTGCCTCACGGGCTGTCCGTTTTAAAAATAACCTGCACATTGAAAATATGCTGTGCATTAACATACACATTCTCTATTTTCAGCCGATGATGTAAAGTTCACCCCAATAACAAAGCACTAAATGATTGTAGATCACTCTGTGTTGATCTGAATTCCTTAAAAAGTACAGCTAAAGGCTGTGGGTTGTGATTTCCAGATCAGCAATCATCCCCAGCAATAGGCCTGGGTTTCCGATGTTTCAAAAAGAGCGCACGTGAAATTTATGTGCGAATGTTTAGCATCTGCAATGATTCGCACTTTTCTTAGCAGGCTTGATGGTGTGTCCCAGGATTTCTAGCCAAGTAGAGTCTTTCAGCGTCCTGGTGACATCCTTATTTAGCAAACAGACTATTCAATCAGAAAACTAAATTTAGGGCTTTGCAAGAAGGTTATGAAAACTAATTTTTCTGTTACCAATACTGATGATTAAATCAACCTAATCTGCATGCTCTGAACTAATCATGGGATGATGTATTTACCTGCTATGTTTACATGAAGTAGATAGCAACAATTAAGTTTATTTTAACTGTAGTTATGAGAAATACAGTAAATGGTAATAGATGCCAGAAGCAAATAAACATATTAGCAGGAAATGTTCAAATGATCTGAGTAACCCTACGAGCCAGCATAGCAGGTGGTGATATCCTGTTTTTAAATTACATTTCAGCAAGTGAACATAATAAATCCTCCTGCGTTATACATTTCGCTGGTAGCGACTTAGACTCACATTATTCTGTTTGACCTCATTCCTGCTAATCACCATCCTGGTTTTAATAGCTGCCACAGTGAGTGAAACAGTTAATGCAGTATTTCTTGCCGAAAGAGTGCCTGTCAGGCTATTGATGACAAATTAAAATTAATAAAGAAGATCTGTGTTGAATTGGAGGGAATGGAATAACGACGGCAGCCACGTGACAGCTGCGGCCTCTGGGGCGCTCTGTGAAGAATAATGTTTTTGGTGTACGTGCATTGTCTTGAAAGGAACGCTAAAACTGCCAAATCTTTGCCTGGAAGACTTCCTGAAATGGGAGCTGTATCCTCTCAGCCCTCATCACATGTAATTTATCCCTCGGAGAGTTATTTCCCGTTCTGCACACCTTAGCTCTGTGCTGTAATAATAGTATGTTTCCAAGGTTCTACAATTTTATTTACCTCGGTAAGAACCTTTACAAGAACAATCACATCCACACAGGAGTCCAGAAAACACAGTAAATAAGTAAAAGTTCCGTACGGCATTTCTGCCTAAAACACCTGACTCCATGTTAAGGGACCGGGGCATTTCGTGCAAGAACCAATGCCGCTACTTGTTCCAAAAGCACTGTGCATTTTGGGGTGGTTCTTTCCTTTCTTACAGAAAACGAGGTCTGATAACAGTGCGTTTATGTTTTCAGTGGTGGCAGAATGAGAAAGCAAAAGTCTCCAGAAGATTATGTGAAATTTGCAAAATGCAAATGTTCCTGTAGCTCATGTATGTTTCACATCTACTTATAAATTGCACGTTCAATATAAGCAAAAAATATTTTGCTGGGAAGGTAGGAGCCGACGGGGAAGGTGAGGCACCACGGGGATGGCTGCTCCGAGATGTCAGGGTCAATGCATCCAGCAAGGCGGGATTACTGCAGCCCCACGTAGACGGTGGCCAGTGGCCCAGAGTCAGAGGACATAATTTTGACTGTACCCAGGAGACGCACTCTGGAGCCCGAGCTCTCTCTTCCCCCAAAGAGGCAGTCCCTGGAGGTCAATGTGGAAGTTGTAGGGAGGTCGGCCCAGGGAGCACTGGGCATTACAACTGCCCTGGAAAGAGGAAGCAGGACAAAACCAGGGCTCCCAGTCCCCTTCTGGAATTCTAGTCCATGAAATGAGGCCTGTGGTGCCCCGGCTCTATGGGGTCAGGAGCCTGCTGTCCAGACCGGCCTGCCCTCAGGCCCGTCCTGCCCTCAGTGGATCCTGGAGGTCTTGTGCCTGTCCTGTCTCCAAGTCGCCAGATCCAGTGTTCCAGGGGAATAAAGAATAGTGGGGAGAAGTCCTGTCCTGGGGCTCCGGGGCCCTGGGACAATGAGCTGACACCTTGGAGACCACTCTCCAGGCGGCAGCCCATCTCCCCTCCTTCCCTGTTCTGTGCTCCTGACCTGGGGCCGTTTGGCCCCAGCTCCTGGACCATCCTCAGTCTTGAGGTCTGTGTTCCCCCAGCTTTGTGTGCCCAGGTCCATCCTAAGGCTGTGCGCCACCCACCCCGACTGTTCTCTCTGGGCACACACACCATGGTGCACGCCACCACCTTCCTGAACAAAGCCGTTTTGGGTAGAGATAATGTGATATTTAACCATTCATTAAAGGACGTGGACATCTGCCTAATTTGGATGGACTTTGCTATCTGTCATTTTCTTCTTCTTCCAGCAGTAGGATCTGGGCCACTCCTTGCCTCAGTAGGACTGCCGGCATTGAGTCCAGCTGAATGACGCATTTTAAATTTAGAATATATCAGCAAGGAAAAAGAGAATTTGGAATTTAGATATTTGACTAACAGTGTCTTGCCTCCTTCCTTCCTTCCTTTCCTTCCTTCCTTCCTTCCTTCCCTCCCTCCCTCCCTCCCTCCCTCCTTCCCTCCTTCCTTCCTTCCTTCCTTCCTTCCTTCCTTCCTTCCTTCCTTCCTTCCTTCCTTCCTTCCTTCCTTCCTCTTTCCTTCCTCTTCTTTCTTTCTCTCTTTCTTTCTTTTTCTTTTCTTTCTTTCTTTCTTCTTTTTTTTGACGGGGGTCTTGCTCTGTCACCCAGGCTGGAGTACAGTGGCATGATCTTGGCTTACTGCAACCCCTGCATCCCCGGTTCAAGCAATTCTCCTGCCTCAGCCTCCTAAGTAGCTGGGATTACAGGGCCTGCCACCAGGCCTGGCTAATTTTTGTATTTTTAGTAGAGATGAAATTTCACCATGTTGTCCAGGCTGGTCTCGAACTTCTGACCTCAGGTAATCCACCCACCTTGGCCTCACAAAGTGCTGGGATTACAGGCATGAGCCACCGCAACTGGCCCTCTTGCCACATTTCTAAGTCCTGGTCTCACTTCTCTAAAAGTTCATATAGGGGCTTAATTAGAAACTGACATTGTGTATTACAACCTGATGCAAACTAAGAGCCTTCTGCATTTTGTCCAAATGTCTAATGATCATGCAGTATGTTTGATGCATAGTGGTTGTGTATTCCCTCTGTTGAATAAAGACTCATCCATTTAACAGGGGTGCAAAATGATGCTATGTATCCATCTCAGTCCTGAAACTAGGACTTGTTCTACTGTAGGATTAAGAGGGTTGACACCTTGAATAATTGAGAGGAGGTCCTTAGCAATTCAGAGGGTTGACATAGACTAGTCAAATTGCTCTGTCTCCAAGTTGTAAAATAAAAATACAGAAAATGAGAAATTAATTCAATTAAACATTTTCCCACCCACATTTTACCTTTCCTCACTGCTCTGGGGAATAATTTATGAAATGTATATCACCAGAAGACTTATTTTTGCCATTATTTTTAACTTAATGAGTATACCTTGCACATCAGAGGGAAAGAACAAAGGTTAAATTTTACATTAACGGCACATTGCAACATGGTATGCAAATATCTATATGCAAATATAAAGCCCCTGGAAGATAAATGTGTTATATTTTTAACCAGTTAACTATGACTGTGAAGTATTGTGTGAGATATTCAGTGGTTTCATTTTTATATCTTTCTTGTAAATAATGCATAAAGTATGTAGATGGTGTCAAAATATGATTAAGCTATTAGCTTTATAGTTTTCATAGTTAAGAATGTGTTCAGCATGGAGCCCCTAATAACTCATTTCTAAAGGCAGCGGCCATTATGAAATATTTCTTGTTCGAGTGAACGTTGTCATGTGACATAATGATTTTGCTTAAAACCAAGTTAAATGAGGAGTAAAATTAAACAATATTGCATGAATTGTGTTTGACTAATTTTGTGTCACATTATATTAGCCAAGCTTTCAGAATACGTGTTAATGACAAATAGTGTAAGCCCCAACACACTTTATATGTCTGTACAACCACCCTTAAGTCATTAGCTGTTCAAACGTTCATTTTGTTTGCAGTTTTTGTAGCCAGTGGCTTTTCCCGATGATTTTTGCCCATAAAAGTAGACACCATTTGGAAATAAATGTTATATACATTGTGGGAACTTCATTTTAGTAGCAAAAGCTTGATTTTATAAGAAGACAAAAAGAAATCATTCGAAACTTGAGAAACCCAAGGAGCTAAGCACTATCTCTAAATTAGACATTAAAATGACTTTTCAAAATAGTAATAACCATCTCAAAAGGACTATTCTCTCTTGTGGTAGCAGGTTCTTCCAAATAAAATTTGGGGAGAAGACAAATGATCATCAACTTTGCAACCCCCTCCAACGCTAACAACATCTTTAAGATATTCCAATTGAGCTGACCTCTTTGGGATATACTGTGGGGGGTGGCCTGGATTTGTTATCGGTAAATCATCTGTGATTTGGCCTGCAGGCTGCCCAATCTTGTCGGGAGAGCATGGGGGCGGACGGCATTTCTGTGGCAAGTCTGACATAGCAGGAGTGGGGCCAGCGTCACCCGAATAGCAGAAGGGAGCAGGCTTAATGTTTGCACTTGCTGCATGGAAGGGGAGCTTGACCTTTACCCAGAGCAGTGGTGACCTCCATGTAGTCATAACCACGATCTTTGCTGATCATATAAAGGGATTTAAAGTGTTGGGAAACCCCATGTATGGAGTAATAAAACTGACTGAGTATGAAACAAACATCATGTAGGTATCGATGCTATTCTCCCAAATGTTTGCAATCTCACAGAGCTTTCGCTTCTAGCAGGGGCTCCCAGGTGAGAGGCAGGCTCCTCTGGCCCGTGTGCACGAACAGAAATGGATGGAACTGCACGCTGTGTGCTGCCCGTGCGTGCCAGGTGATGGGGCAGGATGAGGAGGGGTCACAGCCAGCACCCAAATGTGCTAGGACAAGATCGGAAGCTTGAGAGGCATCAGCATAATCCAATCAGCACAGACCTCTCTTTTCTCTACGAAATTCCCTGGACCACCATGGTATTTCAAAATGTTCAAGAAGTAGCAGGTGAGAACTGCATGAATATCTTGAAGGACTCCGTTTTTAGTCATTAGCAAAACACTGTGGCACTTTTGGGGGCTGAATGTGATTAAGTGAAGTGCTATTCAGTGCTAAGACCATGGATCTGCAATTGGGTGCTGGTGTTAGGAAGCAGTGATGATCTGGACCAAGGCAGACCGTGGGGTGGGTGGGAGACGTCTGCTTGGGCACAGGTGTGCCCTGTGACTGTAGCACCAAGGAACTAGGTGTGGGCTGGAGACTTGGCACAGTGACAGCACAGAGTATTTGGAAAGGAGGAGAAAGACCCACACACATAGCATCATGAGGATGATGATGATTATGATGACTGAACACATTTACACCAGCATTCAATTCATGTGCTCAAGACTGGGTGTTGTATGCACAGAAAGAAGATTTGAAAACTTCATAAAGGCCGTGACGATGGCAACGTAAAGACACGTGCATGACTCCACATGGAAAACCATATGGAAGGAATTGCTACACCTGGTGGACAGCGCCTAGCCAAGGATTAGTGGATCTTTTCTGATTTCTGTTTTATTTTTCACTCTTCTTCTGAATTTTCCAAATTTCCTTCAATGTGCCTTCAATTTTAACTTTGTTTCAATTTTATGGAATTTATTCATTTTTTAAAAATTGAGATAAATGTAAGGGAGAAACAAAATACCCCAAAATTTCAGCACCCAGATTGATAGCCTCTGTTGGCATGATGGAAAATACATTTCAACTACAATATACGTATTAGAAAAGGGTTAGTAGCAGACGAGAGTTACTGTCCTGGAACCTGATCACTCGGTACTCTCAATACATTGAAGTGCTATTTTGGCAGTGAGGAGAATTCAATCGTCAAAGACAGTTAGAAAATGTAAACAAAATGTTGTGTGAAAGCTTTACTCCTTCCATTTTTCTCCTAAAAGTAACTGATACTACTTTTAAACATACTTGTGAGGAGATGGTTATGCATATACCTGCATGTGTCTCTGTGTGTATGCTTATAATTTACATGAGGGATCATATTATATAAACCTGTTGTACCTTGCTTCTTTCAAGGAATGTATCTTGGATCTCTTTCTACGTCAGCATGGATATATCTACCTCCTTCTTTTAAAAGCCTGCATGTATTATTATCCTTTTGATCAGTCCTTAGTTTTGGAATAACAATTCCCCACCCTATGTTAATTTTACCGTAGGGAAGGAAACCAGAACCGAAAAGTATGAGTTGTTTGGAAGAGCCCATGCGTGTCACGAACTAGATTCTTTCAGCATGTGGGGCACAGACAGACCATGATTGTTCTCACTTAACCTTGGCGAGTTCCATGCCCCACTGTCCTCTGTGGGCCCGATCTGTGCACCCGGCCATCAGGACTCCAGGGCAAAGCACAGCCTTGCACTGCAGCCCAGAGGCAGGCAGTCTCCACCACGTTCTTCCAGATGGCCTGGGACACGTCGCTGAACTTCTCAGGCCTCTGGGTCTCAGCTGGATAAAGCAGAGCTCTGGTGTGATTGATGTGTGCCCCAGTGGGAGGGGGCTCTCAAGGCCCTTCCAGCACAGATTTCTGATCCTGTATCACTGAGGTGCTACAGGGCCAAAGTCTCTGACAGTCCAAACCCGTCCAGTGCCAAAACAGCACTCTGTTGTACTGGACATGGAGAAGTCACCAGTGGTCAAGTCCTAGGATGCTAACTCTGATCTGCTGCCAACTAGTGGGTGATGAAACCGCTCAGGGTCCCCGATGTTTCCTGGGAATGTTTGGCCTGACATGGGAGCTCCTCAGTCCTCTCCTGTTCAAGTGATTGTTTTTCATTTAAAACAGTCAAATGTACTCATTGTAAAACATTCAACTGTGAAGTAAAAGTGAATGCCCAGCATCCCTGTGCCAAATTCCCTAGAGGAAACCGCCCTGAACTTGTATTTCCTTTCAGACATTTTCTAGCCTAACCAGCAGGCACACATCTATATAGCTGTGCACATGTGTGCTGCTTTCTGCACCAATGAGACCCCGTTTTCCTCTAGCTTGTTGTTTCCTCTGCTCTCTGCAGCACACACAGATGCCTCCATTCTTGTCCACAGCTGTGGAGTAGTCCATTGAACGGGCAGGCATTTCGATGGTATAGGACCTCCCACTATCACAAACAATACTACAACTAATATCCACAGAAGCACATGCACTTGTATCTGTGAGTGGTTCCACTGGTTACGGTGGGATTGCACCATCAACGGGAGATCATGCCCAGCATTTTATTGGATGTTGCGAAATGTTCTCCAACCTGGTTTCCCACTGGAGTCCAGCCAGAGTGATGGGGATTTCCTGACCCTATAAACCTTCACCAACATGGGGTTTTATCAGCCTTTTCAACCTTTGCCAATATGATACGGTGCAAACAAGAGTCTTGGTTGACCTGATGACTTTCTGGCAGCTTCTTCCCTCCCTCCCCTCCCCTTCTCTCCCCTCCCCTTCTCTCCCCTCCCCTTCTCTTTCCTCCCTCCCTGCCTCCCTCCCTCCCTCTCCCTTCCTTCCCTCTCTCCTTCCTTCCTCCCTTCCCTCCCTCCCTCCCTTTTCTTTCTTTCTATCTCTTTCTTTTCTTTCCTTTCTTCTTTCTCACTCTTTCTTTTTCTTTCTTCTTTCTTCTTTCTTTCTTTCCTTTCTTTCTCTTCTTTCTTTTCTTTCTTTCTTTTTCTCTCTCTTTCTCTCTCTCTCTCTTTCTTTCTTTCTTTCTTTCTTTCTCTCTTATTTCTCTTTCTTTTCTTTCTTTCTTTCTTCTTTTTTTTTTTTTTTTGAGACAGGTCTTGCTCTGTTACCCTCCAGCCTCAACCTCCCAGACTCAGGTGATCCTCCCACCTCAGCCTCCTGAGTGGCTGGGACCACAGGTGTGTGCCACCACACCCAGCTAATTTTTGTATTTTTAGTAGAGATGGGCTGGTCTCTAACTCCTGAGCTCAGCGATCTGTCTGCCTTGGCCTCCCACCATGCTGGGATTACATGGATGAGTCACTGTGCCCGGCCCAGCAGCTCGTTTTCTGCATCTTTGTGCCCTGTGGGTTTTCCTTGCTGGCTATGTTCTTCTTCTTCGATCTGGGCTCTCTTCAGTTCCCAAGATGTTAGGTCTCATCTCTGTGCTCTGGCCCCCAAGTCTCAAGCTGGGGAGTCCTAGTATGTTTTCTGGTTGCGATCATTGCTTTTGGTCATCTCTCCTTACCCCATCCGCATTCCACATGTCCAAGCAGGGACCTTTCATCTGCCTTCTAATCTTGCCTCGCAGACTTTGGTACTCGATGCAAACGTGCTGAATAATTACATGAATAAGTGCAAGGATATCAGGACAAGGAGGAGACAAGACTTAAATTTTTCTACTGTTTTCTGACCAATTTTGTATGAAATTGGGTTTGATATAATAGGAAAGACATTTTCGACTTCCTTTTTCTCTTACAGAATGAAATTGACTTTGCATGATGCATCATTATTTAGAAAAAAAGAAACAAGCAAACAATATGTGTTGTTTAAAAAGACTGCACACACTGCACGCATGGTCCCTCCTGTGTGGAAGTGAGAGTGCACTGAAGCCACTACCGCAGCGCTGTCTGGGGGCCTCGTTTCTCTTCTTCTGCAGGATTTCTCAAATGTGAGTCACAACTGGTGGCATTTGGAAAAGAAATGATTAACTTTAGGATATATATATATATATATATATATATATAGCTGTAATTGTGATACCTTTTGATCCAGCAATTTATTTTAAAATTCAGACTAACGTGTAAAGTTAAAAGATGCTTAATAAAACTCAGTGCCCAAGAGTAGAGGACTGGCTCATTAAATTATGATACAGCCACAGAATGGAATAGATACAGTCATTAAAAATGGCATTATGTATGTGCGTGTGCATTAATGTATGTATAGACCCCTCACTGTGTAAATGTAGATGCATACATGTACACACACATTGATACAAGAAATGTTCACAATGTCGTGTTAAACAAAAAAGCTTCAAAACATGATGTAGGGTATAACTCATTTATCTGAACTATATATATACATTTTTTCATTGAGACAGAGTCTCGCTCTGTCGCCCAGGCTGGAGTGTGGTGGCGGAATCTTGGCTCACTGCAACCTCTCCCTCCCGCTTTCAGGTGATTCTCCTGCCTCAGCCTAGCAAGTAGCTGGGAGTACAGGTGCCCACCACCACACCTGGCTAATTTTTTGTATTTTTACTAGAGATGGGGTTTCACCATGTTGGCCAGGCTGGTCTTGAACTCCTGACCTCAAGTGACCCGCCTGCCTTGGCCTCCCAAAGTGCTGGGATTACAGGCGTGAGCCACCATGGCTGGCCTGAAATATATATCAATATGCATGCATTTATGCACATAAAGTCTAGAGAGATATAGTCACCAAAATGTTAATTATGGTAACCTTTTAGCACTTTTTTCTTACCTAGATTGTATAGCATTTCTACAAAGACAATGATTAATTATATAAATAATAAAATAAAGATTTAAATTAAAAACGCCCAGAAGTTTCAGTATCAGCCAACTACTTGAATGTGTTGGCCTCGGGAGGAACCGCAAGCGTAAAGCTACAGATAAGGTTGTCTTGTCCATTCCCCAAAGTTGAACAAAAGACAAACACTGCAAAACTCAATTCTCCCCTTCCTCTCACATACCCCTTCAGCTAGTGCTTGATTTTACACCTGCCCTCTGCCACGAGCCTCTTGACAGAATCCACTCACTGTCTGCACGTCCTCTGCTCCCTCTGCAGACAGCCTCCTTGCAGCTGGATCTGCCCTCACTGCCTCCCTAGCCTGATGATCCTCTTGTTGGGTTCAGCAAAGACCTCCCGGTTGGCATGTCCAAAGCCCTGTCCACAGTCCTCTTCCTAGTCAGTCCTCTTGGCCTTGGTGCCTGCACTCCCTTCTGGTCTCTCCCTCAGTGAGTTTGGCTCCTAATATGAGTTGAATTGTGTCACCCCCAAAATATGTCAAAGTCCTTACCCCCATACCTGTGAATGAGACCTTTTTTGGAAAGAGGGTCTTTGCAGATATAATCAAGTTAAGATTAAGTCATATAGGATAAGGGTGGGCCCTGATCCAGTTTGATCAGTGTCCTTATAAAGGAAGGTAACATGACACAGACAAGCATAAGGAAAGACGGCCATGTGAAGACAGAGGCAGAAACTCGAGAGACAGTGCCACCAGCCAAGGAACACCTGGGGCCAGCAGAAGCCAAAGAGACAGGGAAGGGTCTTGCCCAAGAGACTTTGGATGGAGCGTAGCCCTGCCAACAACCTGACTTTGAGTTTTTGTCCTCCAGAACTGTGAAAGAATGAGCGTCTGTTATCATCAGCCACTCAGTTTGTGCTAATTTGTTATGGCAGTCACAGGAAACCACTATAGCTTCTGAGACACAAGGGACCCGAGCAGTCCTCTGGGCCTGGGAGGATCTTCTCTTTATGCTGAAGTATACGGAACATACAGGCACCGTTTTCATTGATATGTCTAGGAAATCCAATCTTATTATTCATATTAGGTTGGTGCAAAAGTAATTGAGCTTTTTACTGTTACTTTCAATGGCAAAAACTGCAATGACTTTTGCACCAACCTAAAGTAAAACTTATAAAACAAAGTAAAAACTGTTTGTTTGTAAAAAATCAAAGTAAAACTGTTGTTTCTTCATTTGGGCAAAGCCTGGCTTGTTTTTCTGGGATATCACTGCCTCAGGAGGGCAGTGGCGAGGGCCATGTGATCAGGTCCTAGAATGGAAGCAGAAGGATGTGCAGGAGACAGAGCTGAGAGGCCACGGAGAGAATGGACGCCCACAAGAGGTCAGGCCACATCCTGTACCTTGCGGAGCTGAGTCCGTCAGGGGAGGCCCAGAAACAGGTTAGTGCCCACAGAGAATAATGAGGTACATTTTAATTTTGCCTGGATGTGTGTCCTTCCTTTTTTTGGGGGCCGTCCCTGGCCTCCTGCACGGCTGTGTCCCCAGGGCCCTTCCCTCGAGGATCATTAGGATGACCACGGTAGAACCAGCAGAAAGTGATTCTGGAGCACCCAATGGGCAACAGCAGGGGCTTCAAATTGGCTTCAAAATGTTGCTGACCGTTGCTTCAAGGTTGCATTGATGAAGGCTGCCTTGCAAGAAGCCTTCATAAAAAAACAAAACAAAACAAAACCAACTTGTTCAAAATTGAAGTTGGACTTGTTCCTTAAAGAAAATCTGAACAATGCAGGGAAGCATAACAATCCGTAAAACCACTCCCGAGTGGACACCAACGAACCACTCTTCCCAGATACCAGTGCGTCTAGGTATTGCCTTGTCTGTGGGCTTTCCTGCCTGCTGAGCTGAAATAGCCTCTCCATCACCACCTGTACCTCTTCTTCCTGGCACTTACCACCTAACGATCATAAACATGTTTTTTTTCTTCTCTTAGTAGAATATAAGAGACTGAGAGAGAGAGAGAGCTTGTTTTCATTTTGCTTTTATTATTTTTTCTTACAGTTAGAACCTACAGGAATGTCTAGACCAGTGGTTCTCAAAGTGCGATCCGTGGACCCTTGGGGTCCCCAAGACCTTTTCAGGAGTCCACAAGGTCAAAACTATTTTCTTAACACAAGGTCAAAACTAGTTTTCCAACAACTAAGATGTTGTTTGTCTTTTTCCCTTTCATTCTCTCATGAGTATATGGTGGAATTTTCCAGCGTCTACATGAAGTGTGATATCATAACAAATTGAATGCAGAAGCAAACATGGGAATCCAGCTGTCTTCTATTAAGTGGGACTTAGAGAGATTTACAAAAATGTAAAACAATACCACTCTCTTTATATGTTCTTTGTGTTAACATTAGATTTATTATTATTTATTTTAAAGAGGAATTAATGAAATATTTTTTAAATGATCAGTTTTAGTCCTTAATATGTAAATATCAATAGCTATGTTCTATATACACAAAAACTCTTTGTGGTTCTCCATAATTTTTAGTTTGATAACTGCTGGCCTAAACCATAGACGGCACTAGAAAAAATTTGTTAAATAAAAGAATGAGTGACTCAGTTGAGGTTACTATTTCAATGTCATTTTGTGTTTTTTTACATGTATTTAAAGTTTTTACAATTTTGTGTCTTGCGTTTTTTCTTTAAACATGTAAGCTGAAATCCATTCCTATGCTATTGAACATTCTAAAAATAGCATTTTGAATGGCTGCATCATAGCCCATCCAGTGTAGCAGTTCTCACACACAGGGGAGCACCAACATTGCCTGTGGAGCTTTAAAAATGATGGAGATGCTCCTGGGTAAGGTGCGGTCATTTTTAGGTGCGTCGTCACATTGCTTCCCTGAAGTTGCATGGATTCCCATTCCGCTTCCCCGCATGTGAGTGGGCCACACTCATTTTCATTGTCAGCAGCATTTTTATTTAAAAAAAAAAAAATGGTGTACCAGTTGTGTTTTGATAGTCATGATCTTAGACCATTTGCGCTGCTATTATAAAATACCAGAGACTGGCTAATTTATAAAGAAGAGACGCTTTGTTTTCTCACAGTTCTGGAGGCTGGGAAGTCCAAGGTCCAGGTGTTGGCAGAGTCGGTGTCTGGGGAGGGCTGCCCCCTGCTTCCAAGATGGCGTGTTGCTGCTGTGTTTGTGTCCTCAGAGGGCCCAAGTAGAAGAAGCCAGGCAGCTCTCTGGAGCCTCTTTCATAAGGGCATTAATCCTGCTCCTGAGGGAGGAGCCTTCATGACTTAATAATACTCCCAGAGGCCCTATCTCATAATACCATCCCAGTGAGGTTTAAGTTTTAACCTCTGAACTTTGGAGGGACCCCAGCATTCAAAGCACAGCAGGCGCTTCTGGGATTACTGTGGACCGACGTCTTCCCAGGTGTGCATGAGGTGGCTGTGTTTCCTATTCTGCGCACCATCTGGTTGCACTGTCTAAGGAGGCCCCTGAGAAGGCCCAACTTCGCTGCTTGTGGTTTCATTTTCTCCTCGAAATCAGGCGAGCTACATAATTGTCTCTCGAGCCTGAAACTCCTCTGCAGGTCTCCTACATGTGGTCTTAATCTGGAGTTATAGCAGGTGACTCCTGCACTGCCCTGACCTGCCTTGCTGTTGTTTACACCTTCAGGAAAGGCATCTTCAGCCCTATCTCTGCTGTGGATTCAGAAACCCCCTGACAGGTCAGTGAGTAGCACAGTCCTCCGCTGGGGACTTCAACCTTCCAAGGACCCCAGTCAGGCCCTGAGTGTGTCCTTGAAATACATCGAGTTTCTAGTAGGAATAGAATATGGCCACAGACAGAGGGCCTGGAATAGAGAAGCAAACACAAATGGCCAAGAACCATGGGAGCACCCCTGAACTTCACTCTCAAGAAACAGGCACAGCAGGGCAGGCCAGGCATGGTGGCTCACGCCTGTAATCCCAGTACTTTGGGAGGCTGAGTTGGACAGATTTCTTGAGTCCAGGAGTTCAAGACTAGTCTGGGCAACATAGGGAAACTGTCTTTACAATAAATAATAATAATAATAAAATTAGCTGGGTGTGGTGGCATGAGCTTTGGTCCCAGTAACACAGGAGGCCGAGACGGGAGGATTGCTGGAGGTTGAGGCTACAGTGAGCTATGACTGCGCCCACTGCACTCCAGCCTGGGCAACAGAGCAAGACCCTGTCTCAACCAGTCTCAAAAAAAAAAAAAAAAAAGAAAGTAAAAGAAAGAAAAAGACACAACAAACTAAAGCAATGAGGCACCATTTTTGCCTGCTGGATAAGCAGAGATTAAATAAATAACCCCTCATGCTCACGAGGGTGCAGCTGCTGAGGCTGTGACAGGGACACCCTACTGGAAAGCAAACTGCTATTTCCCACAGAGAAAAATGAACAGACTCCCAAAAGGGGCATCATAAGGTGAATTCTGGAGCATTAGTAAGATAGACAATTATGCTGGCATTCAAGTTAGTATTTTTTTGATAACTTATCACAACATGAGAATGTATATTTTTTAAAAAGTCTGACTTCAAACCTCTATATGTTATTTTTCAAATTATGTAAGCAAGATGGATATATAAAAAATGTCTGAGAAAAAGACATAAAAATGTTAATAGTGGTAAGTTACATCTGGATTTGGAATAAATGTGTGTCTCTGTGTGTGTGTGTGTGTGTGTGTGTGTTTGTATGAATTTTTTTCTCCGTTAAGTTTCTGCAATAAACCGAAAACATTTACTTTCCTGAAATCAACACGACTTGAAAACACGAAGTTTTTAAGGCCCCAGGTTTTGGAGACTCTTATGCACAGCTGAAATAGATATTTAACTTGGGAACTGGACAAGTTGGAGTTTATTGCAGCAGGAGAGTAGAAGGTTGGGTACGTGGGAGAAAGAGAGGATTCCAGGAAGAAAGAATAGCAAGAGTAGAGGCTCAGAGGAGAGGCCACACAGGAGCTGTGTGAGAGGTGACCTGGAAATCTATAGAACAGGTTTCAGCAAACTATAGGCCTTGGGGCAAATCCGGCCAGCTCTTTGTTTTTTTCATAAATGAAGTTGTTTTGAACACCACCACACCCATTTGTTTAGAGATTGCCTATGGCTGCTTTGGGCCATGATGGCAGAGTTGAGCCAGAGAGGCTGAAACAGTATGGAGACTCCTGGCCTGTTCTAGGGAGTTGGGCTCTTGTCCTGAGGGCAATGGAGAGCTACTGACCCATCTGAGGGAGGAGAATGACCAGAGCATATTTGCAGCTGTGGAAGATCTCCCTGGCACAGTGGGGAGCACGGGTTAGAGGGAACAAGGCCAGGGGATAAACCAGGAGTTGGCATGAAGGTAATACATTGAGAGATGGCACTGGGCTGGATCAGAGTAGCAGTGGCAGGGCTGGAGAAACGTGGAGAGACCAGAGAGAGACTTAGTACCTAGACGTGACAGCAGTGGTGGTGGTGGACTGAATGCAGGGGGTGAGTTGAGGAAGGGCTCAGGGGCGACTGCCAGGTCCTGGCTCAGAGAAGTGCCACAGGACACAAGGAGGAGGGAGTCTTGGGGTGTTGTGGTGGAAAGATGGCTCTGGGTGGGAATGTCCTGTCTGAGGCTCCTGGTCAAGGGGAGATGTCCAGAGGCAGCTGGGCCTGGGGCTTTGGGGAGAGATCTGATTTAGAATCCAGCAGCCTGCAGATGTGAATTTTAGCCTGGGGTGTGAGTGGAAAGAAGGGGAGGGGTCTGGGCCAGAGCCCCAGGAGGGGTACATCCAGGGAACGCCTGTGGGAGGCGGTGTCTGCCAAAGGGGCGGGGAAAACAGTGGCTGGAGGTGGGAAGGAAACAGGGAGTGTGGACTCCAGAAATCAGGGAAGAATGACTTTGTCAAGGAGGATGCTCCAGGGTCACAAATGCTCCAGAGACGTCAAAGTGAAGAAGGGTCCGTGAGTGTATACACCCGTGGGTGTAAAGGATTCGGCCACTAGGAGGTTGCTGATGCCTTGCCGAGATCAGAATCTGTGCAGCCAGTGAAGTGGAAATCTGGCCCCTCAGCCCTCCTTCCTTACCATGTGGTCTCTTTCCTCATCTCCTTGGACATCAAGGTGCGGGCTGACGACAGTTAGCCAGGGCCATCATTAACAAGGGTCATCACCCACGTAGGTCTTGGCCGGGGCATGAGCTGGGCCTCTGATAAGTTCACTAGCCTTAGTAACAACTTCAGTAATGAGATGGGTGCCGCTTCTTCTGTGGGAAACAAAAGAAAGAAATGACGTGTGAGGAATGGAGTGTCAGTTCCTGAATCTGCAGATCAGTGCTGTTCCACAGAACTTTCTGCTCTGACGGGAATGCTCCGTATTTGCTCTGTCCAATATGGGAGCCCCTGGCCACAGGTAGCGACTGAGTGCTTAAAATGTGCTTAGTGCAATTCAGGAGCTAACTTTTACAATTGATTGAGTTTGAATTCATTAAAGTTAAAATTTAAATAGCCATATGGGACTAGTGGCTCTCCTGTATTGGATGGTGCAGTTGTAGATGATAATTTTTTTCAGGGTTGAGAACTGTTCCTTTAAAATAAGAATATATGATATTGACTTCAAGTAATTAACTCTTTTAATACACTTCTTTCAATGTACCGAGGATGTATTCACAAACCTGACACTCAGATATGTTGGTATATCAAAGCAATTATGTCGTTCTATTTATCTAAGAGTCCATTTAGACAAACTCCTTGAGTGTGAAGGGATTGGAAGGAGAAGGTGCAGCATATAAAGAGAGTTTTGCCCTTGCTCCTTCCTTGAGTCCACTTGGAACACTATTATAATTTTATCTGAGCACAACTGATGTCATCCCACAAAGTAATGCTGGTGCGTGGTGGCCGGGGCCCCTGCCCTGCCCTGCCCTGGTGGCCGAGCTGGGTGGAGGCTGTCAGAAAGGCCTTTCACAGCAGCTTCTAACTGACCTGGCGCCGAGCTGTGGAGGCGCAGATCCCCGTCGTTGGGATGAGGGCCCACAGGAGGAGTAGTTTTACATTCTCAGGTGTAGCTCTAATCTGGTGGCCTCCTCTCGAGCAGTGTCCTGGGCCCAGAGAGCAGTTTGCAGCTCTCTCCTCTGGCCTGCGTTCCTAAAGCCTGGGAAGTGAACTCCTCGGCAGTCTCACAGCATGGGGAGCAGGATGAAAGAACTACTCCTAAGATGTCCTTATGCTTCCCACCCATGATCTCCCTGCAAAGTTAACAGTGAGTGCCTTCTCTCTCTGGGGGGCAGAAGGAGGGAGATAGATGCCAGGCCTCGGAGAGGCTTGCTCACTCACCTGGGCAGGCCCCGAGCGCGCCTCTGCCACAGCACGCACCTGCTCCCCATCTCAGACCCCCAGGGCCACACTTACAAAGCTCAGAAACATAAGGAGTCTTTCTTAACATCTGGCTCCCAAACTCATCGGTGGCCCAGCTGACCTGAACTGACATGTGACTCTTTGGGGTCTTTATGCGTCCATCTTGTGCCAGTATTTCTAGGTCACTGTAGAAGTACACAGGTGTTTGTCAGTGCCAGGGCTAGTGTGAGGCGGGTGAGGCACCCAGGCACTGAGCACTTCCTTGAATCTTGTGCCCTGGGCCCCTCCCTTGCTTGTCCTGGTCCTGTCCTGTGTTCGAGGTTGCCCTGGAGCCCACCGGGGTATTTATGCAATATATTGGGGGATTTATTGTGTCTTGTGCATAATATCCTATAAATAGCATTTACATACTACAAGGCATTATCTTTCTAAAATCTGAAAAATTTGAATTCCAAAGCACATCTGGCCCAAGTTTTCGGTGAGGACTTGACTTGGGTTAAAATCACCCCTTTGTGTCTGGAGCGTCCCACGTCATCCTTGTCTGTCCCCACACATGGCAGAGTGCATGGCACACAAGAGCAGTGCGCTGGGGTCTGGTGCACACCGGTTGACTGAAAGGGAGTGTCTCACCAGTTCCTGGAAACATGAGTGGCATGGTGCCCTGGAGAAAGGCCTCGGCCTGAGACCACGGTGGTACTGGCAAGGGTTGGGGCTGGGCATTTTGACCAAGGGAGCGTGGGTGGCCCCTCTCCACTCTGGAATCGCCACATTGGAAAGGTATTTGCAGCACAATTAATAGTGATCTAGGTCAGTGTCCCAAAGGTTCTGGAAGGTCCCCAGAGAATGAGAAGTTTGCAGCAGGTTTGTTTAATCAACAGTGCTGACGTGAGATGACAGCATGGAGGCCAGCAATGGAGTTCAGCTCCAGCCGGGACGGACTAGGGTGGATTTCAAAAACAGTATAAGATAGTTTCTGTGAGTTTCAGATCAGCAAGAAGTTTCTTTAGCATAAGTATGTCCTAGATACTTTAACTAAAGTACTGGGACATACATATAATAAACTATTATTTGTGTTTTATTTGGGATTCAGACTTGACTGGTGTCCTGTGTTTATCTGGCCACGGGCTGGGAGAAGTTAGCAAAGAAGGGCAAGCTCTTGACCCTTTGGGGAACTGGAGAGGAAGAGAAGACCCCGGACACCGGCCCCCAAGGACCAGCCCTGAGCACGGCCCAGTGGTCCAAACGGCAGTGAGGCAGTGGCCTGGAGAGTGTGTCAAGGGCCTCAGTCTATTTAGAACCCCCAGCCCCTGCTCCAAGGGCACCAGGATGTGGACACGGTGGTCCCTCACTCCACTGCAAGAGGAAGGGGACTTAGGCCTGCTCCATGCTGGATCCGCGGGCAACACCACCATGGCCAGTTCTGGGCATGGAAACAGGTAGCAGCTGCTACAGGTCCGACTCGGCCCCTGCTCTGCACAGGTGTAGGGAACAGTCCCACGCTCCACCGCAGCAGGGCGTGCAGCCGTAGAAGCTGGTGAGGTGGGGCCACAGGAGCCCAGTCTCGCTTCCTCTGCCCAGAGGGAGCCTGTTCACAGGCCCCTCTCAGCCCACACCAGAGCAAAGCCTGGACCTCTTAGAGGGCGGCTTGAATCTGCTAATGTGGTACTTTCTTTATTTTTTAGTTTTTATTAACACGTTCTCAGCAAATTCTGTACAGCTAACACTGTTAGCCTAACAACCCAAGATTGACTGCACCTGAGCATATTCGTCTCCATTGCAGAGTGTAATTGAAACATGAAGTCAAAACTAAATGTTGGCAGAGGGTGTCTGTCAACCTGCTTTAAGGCTGTATTCAGAGCCAATTTAAATGCCTTTGCAAGTTACATGGAGGTGGTAGGATTTTTCAGAAGCACCAATGTTAAATTGATATTGTATGACATGGTACAAAACCTTAGGATCTCTTCATTGGAGTTACAGAAACTCTACTCACCTTGGGGACTTGATCCAGCCCCAAAGCAGCACGGAGCGGGCGGCCCACCGTGTTCGTGTGGGTCTCTCAGGCTACATCGACGGGAGGCTACTCTTTCTCTCGGCAAGAGAACTCACTCCTCTGTCTCGGTTGTGGGCATGAATCTAAGATAAATGAACAAAATCCCCATTCCACATTATTAAACGATGTCCTCGGCTTGTCCCCAAGCCACCTCTGGGATGCCCTCCGCATTGCATCTCTGTATGACCTGCATGTGTGGTCGCTGTGAGCTCAGCCTGGCAGGACCCTGCACGCGGGATATAAAGACACCTCTCTTTCTGGCCCCAGAAATGCAGCCTGCCGTCCTTGTCCTTGACTACCCCACTCAGGACGGTAAATGTGGCTCTCAGGAATACTTTACTGTGCATCTTGCGCCACCAACATTGTGAAAGGGACAGAGATTCCTCTTACGTGTATTTTTAATGCTTCAAGGAATTTCCCCACCAACGGGGGCCTGGCAGCAGCGTCCTCCTTTGGGATGCTATGACATTATGATTTAATGGCTAAACCAGTGTGAACAGGAAGCGGAGGGCATTAGGAGGAGCTGCTCACACTCCAAAGTGTCCCAGAGCCTTGGCTCCCTGGGAGAGAAACCGGCCAAACTTTGAGAAGTAAGAAAGGCCTCCAAGACAGCAGGCCGGCTCTGGGGTCCTGGAGGGAGGCCTGGACTCCTGGAAGTGGACCGACTGTGTTTTGGTGGCACAGACAGTGAACAAAGGTTCCAGGTCATTCACTAACTCGCCTTTGCCACCAACCCTCCAGCCCTGGCCTCTGGGGGGACTCCCTGTGGAAGGGGTGTGCTGCTTGCATGTGGGATTTGAGAATGTCATTCTTGGGGCCATGGTTTGTTCTTACTGACTGCTGAACGGACTCTGTCACCAGGCAGACCTGTAAGGGGGTGAGCATGGGCGTGGAAATTCCACACAGTGTGTGGCTTGAACACCAGGGCCAAGCCTAGGTCCAGGCTAAGTCACTTTGACTTCTGCCTGTGTCATTTCCAAGTTATGACTCTTCCTGCCTTGGTGCCGAGAGCAGTCCTGTGAAGTAGCTGTTTACATTTTAGATTTTATTTTTCAGGGCAATTTTCCATTTACAAAACACTGAGTGCAAAGTACAGAGTTCCCGCGTAGGCTGTCCCTCCATTACATCCATTACAGTGGATGAACCAATATTGATGCCTTAATAGTAACTAACGTCCAGAGTTTCCATTAGGGCTTGCTCTCGGTGGTGTACATGCTACGGGCTTGCACCAACGTGTGACATCACGTATCCATCATCACAGTCTCATACACAACAGTTTCACTGCCCACCAAATCCTGTGCTCCACCTACCCGACCCTCCTTCTCCCACCCTCCGGCTGCTCATCCGTTTCCTGACCCCATAGTTTTACCCTCTCTAGGATGTCACATGGTTGGAATCCTGCAGTACCTCCTCTTCTTTCACTGCCCGACTTATATGTAAGGTTCCTCCGTGTCTTCTCATGGAGCAAAAATCTCCTTTTTATTTTTTATTGCTGATCACTGTTTCATTGTATGAATGTACCACAGTTTGTTTAATCTGAAGTCCTAGTTTGAGTTTCGTTTTACAGATGAAGGGACAGACTGAGCGTGGCTAAGTGTTTTGCTGCGAGTCACACAGTTTGGGAGATTTGGAGTTCTGGACAACTGGACTGGAAGCCACCATGATGCCTCACTGCATCCCGGACCTGGGAAATCCAAGTCATCATTTGTAATGATCTTCTGCATCAGTCACAGGTGTCATTCAGTACTCACTAATGTGCCTTTTTACACGGCTTTTCTGAAATAGCTGGCATCTGCAGCACTCTGGGCCGGAGACTTCCGAGGGGTGAAGATGGTGTGGGCACGTCCAGCGTGGGCAGGAGGTGCCAGTTTAAAGGATGACTGTCCGTGGCCACCTCACAATCTATGCAGCCCCCTGGTGCCCAAGTAGCAGGGACAGGGCTGTGACCTTCCCCCAGGGACCAAACCCCGCTGTTGGCAGCTGCTGGTCTCTGTGATTGCTCCTATGTTAGGCTTGGGGGACAGAAGACATTTTTCTTTTGCTGAAACCTGAAGGGGAACAAATCGTGTGAAACTTGGCATCTAAATCTTCCCTTTCCCTCTAAGGAAAACCTCTGCAATCATTCTGCAAAGTATTCTCTCTCCTTTTGTCCTGTTTAAGATTCAGGTGTTGACACTTTCCTTTGGGAGACCATATTAGGGTCTCAGATTTCACCATCAAGAAAACCTCTAAGTGTTTTAGCAGAAAGCTCCTGATTAAGTTGATCTCCTTGGCACCGCAGCCTCCCCCTCTCCTGGGCTGAGCCACACAGGACTCCGCTTGCTGGGCAGCTGTTTGTGGGAATCTTGCGGCCGTGTTTCAGCTTTCTTGCTCAACCACCCAGATTTAGCTATTTAAGTTCCCCTCATAAATCAGCCACACCGTGCATCTTAATCATCTCCTTCCAGTTTGTCTATAAGCTCTCTGCCCTCCAAGAAATAAATTACCCGCAATTACTTAAAGTTAGTAATTGAATTTATTTTGGTGGTAGAGAGAAAATGTATCCATTTTGCTAGTAATTTGTAGTCATTTTTGGTAATTGATAGTAATTTTCGAGTAAATACTAATTAAATGTTTCACTAAGTAAAAGAAGTATAGAGTCATGTATTCACGAGGCATTAGTAGTCCCGATTTATCTTTATACCAGCGAGTGATTTCAGTAGAGTTGATAAGATCCAGTGGCATTACTCTCGCAGTGTTAAGCTCTGAAAAAGTGATCAAGACTGTGCAGCTTGTTCAGAATCAGCTGCACAATCACCTCCAGGAAGGGGCCCCCCGGGCTTCAGACTGTGGCTCCATACACTGTCTGAGAGGAGGGGGCTGGATGCAGAGGAATGGGCCCCAAAGGAGGGGTTCCTGTCACCCTGCAGGAAGCCGATGTGGCATTCTCTCTGCTGCATGTCACCCTCCTTGACCACGTGGGGTGGTCCTGACCACCGGGTGGGTTCCTCCACATCTAGGCAGGCAGGATCTTTAACTGACGTTTGGGCCATTGTGAAGATGTGCTTATTTTGCAAACGTGTCTGCAAGTGAAATTTGCTACACCGACCATAGTAGAAGTTTTTATTTCGTGAAATGAATCCATTAATTCCTACTACCCGGCGGGTACTTAGTTGTTAGCCAGTAAGTTATTTTTTCCTTTAAAATAATTCTCTGCTTGCTCATCAGTGAAGCGAAGGTTGTCCGCGTGGGGTGTTGTGGCATTTGCTGCGTGGCACTGTCATCCCACCTTTGCTCCTCTGTTTATCCGGCTGAAGGCTCAAAGCATGTTTCTTGGGTGAGAGAGAGAAGTAGTGATTTTCCCCAGAACATGCTCCTAGTTAGAAAATAATATCCCTCTAGAATTAATTAATTAATGGGAGTTGATACAATTAACAAATACTGAGTGACAAATTCTACAGAGGTGCCATTCTCTAATTAGTGCTGTGGTTTAGGGCACTACAGAGCCTCTTAGCTTCCATATCCTGACCAGTAAAACGAGGGGCTAACCTGAAACTTCCCACTACAATCTATCTTCCCAGGGTTTTTTTTTTTTAAGTAGAAAAACACTTAAAATGTGTTTTTATATTTACTTAAAATGTAATACACTGTCATGAGGAGTATTTTGGAAACTAAGCAAACAAAAAAGGCATTGACATCATTCATCGTTCCCAGCTGTAATTAATATTTTAGCACATTTTCTTTCCGACTTATTCTTTCCTGTAGGTTTGTTTTTTCATTGTGATCAATCAGAATATAAACTTCCATTTGCTTAATTCTCCCTTTGATGAGAATGTTCGAAAAATGTTATAATATACAATAGAAATATAGCTTGTAATGATTCCATGATATTCTAGTCAATGCAACAACTGTAATTTGCTTAGCCATTCTTTTATTTTTTTCGACATTTAGGCTGTTTTAAAGTTTTTGTTATTATAAATAACACTTCTCTGAACATCTTTATAAAGTTCGATCTATTTAGATTGTTTTCTTTGGTTAGAGTCCCAGAACAAAATTATGACGTCAAAGGACATGAATATTTTAAGGCTCACATTACTACCAGCCAAATCTTTCAGAAGTGCTGCCCTGGTTTCTCCTGCCCCCAGCACTATATGAGAATTTCCTATTTCACTGCTCCATCTCAGTTTTGGATATTACCATTAAAAATTTCTGCTGGTTGGATGGGTCAAAAATGGTGCCATGTTTCACACTCATTTTATTATTAACCATGTGGTTAAATGGCTTCTGTCACATTACACTTTGCATTCTATCCCCTTGGAATTGCTTGTTTCTGCCCCTTTCCCATTCATCTATTGGGATGTTTATGTTTTTCTTCCCCATTTGTGTGAGCTATTTATATAATAAAGTTATTAACCCTTAATTGTGTTTCTGCACAATCTTTTTCTAATGGCATTGATTTCTAAGTTGGCTTTCAAGCTCACAGTAATTGTTGAATGATCTGAGGACAATGCGGCCTTTCTAGTGTTTTCCCTTCTGCTGACCGCCAAGTTTAGAAGGATATAAGCCAACAAAACAGAAACCTGTGCAATAAAGATGTTGGGTGTTTTCAATATCCATGTGAGCCTGGCTTTTAAAAACCTTTCTTTCCTAGCCAAGGAATCCTTGTATGAATTAAATATGAAACTTCCATCCCTTACAAAGTAAACATGTAATGATATACTTCTTGTCCCCATTACAAATCTGAGGGGAGCCTGCTCTCTGATCTCACATAAAACAGGTGACTCTTCAATTAAACATAAATTTTCAATTAAAGCACATCCCTCTGGGTGGCGGATCGCAGTTCCCACCCCGGCTGGGCAGAGCCTGCCTGGGCAGCCTCTCAGCGTCCAGCTGCTTCTGGAGAGGCCAGGCTCCCTGGCAGCTCCCAGGAGTGTGGGCTCAGCCGGCTGCCTGAGGAGCTCAGGCCTGGGCAGAGGGGCCCAGAGCCCTGCCGTGATGCCCACTGTGCAGGGCAGAGCCGGAACCTTTGAAAACCAAGGGAGAGCTCTCTCCTTCTGACCCTGCAGCCCTGAAGTTTCATCGGCTCAGCATGAGACTCTGAGGTTACTTGAAAATAGCATCTTCCAGGAAAAGATCCAAGGGCTGCAGGATACTTGGGGGCACTTGTCATACTACTCAAGCCCAGCCAGGCCCCTTCTTGTTCTTTTCAGCAACAGTGATCTGAAAAGATACATGTTTATCTGTATAAGAATTTTTAAAAATTCTTGTAAACTTAAGAATGTTCAACAATCAAGTAAAGTCAAATTCCCTGCCTCTCCCATGTCTATCCCAGGGCCCTTCCCCGGGGGAACCACTGCTATCAACTCTCTGTGTGCCCTTCTTCCAGATATATGCACACCTGGAAATATAGTGTGCATGTGCATGTGGGGGTGTAAGCACGTGTGGGTGTAGGTATGCATATGTTTGTATGTGTGCACGTGTATACTTGTACACACAGGTGCATGTATGCATGTATGCATGCCGTGTCTGCAGGCACCTGCACGTGTGCACGTAGACATTCATGTGCGCATGTGTGATGGGGGCACATTATGCATAGTCTGTAGCTTGCTCCTTTCATTTAACCCTCATGGAGACCTTTTTACTTCAGCACATCTGGCCTGATCTTGTCTTGTTGTGGCTCTTGTAGGAATTAGAAGTTCAGGTCAGGTAGTGGACTAACATGCTTCGGCAAACACAGAGCATGTTGAATCCTGGACTTACTTGGGCACTAGACCTCCCTCACCCTCAGATCAAAGGTGTTTCTTCCCTTTTGCATTTTAATTTCTTACCTGTATAGTGACCCTAAGCTCCTTCCAGTTTTATTATTCTAGGCTAAAAGGTTAAAAACAGTTGTTTGATGGAAGAGTCAAGAGATACGTGGAGATTTTATGTCAAGAAGAATTGAAAACATTTTTGTGTTGATTATTTAAAAAGTAAGAATTACAGCAATCAAAATGTGCCATTTCCTTCACATTGGTAATACAATATTGTTGCAGGGATCTAAAAGCGACTTTACAATGTTACAATCTAGAAATCAGTGACACTTCATGCCACACAGGATGAGAAGCAGTTGGGTCCAGAGGTGGGAGTCAGACTAAGACTCAGAGGACCATGGTTCAAGCCTAGGCCCCTCCCTGCCTCAGTTTCCTCATCCTTGAGATAGGTTGTGAAAAAAGATGAAATGTGAGAGTGCGTGTGTATGCCATGAAGAGACACACAAATGCTGGTGATTGTTGTTAACAAGGCAGCAAACTTGAAGGTTTGTATTGAGAAGGAACTGAAATTGACAAGCGACCCTAAATTTCCTCCAAAGGAGCCTTTGGAAAAGCTTCAAGGAGCTTCCAGCTTTAGCAACCTGCTAGTCTGCTGTGTAGAACGTTCTGCGAGGACACACTCTCAGGCCCTTGGCAACCATATTCTGAGGGAGATGCCTTCGTAAGGAGCGGGGATCAGTGGCCAGAATGAGCAGCACCATGGATTTTTTTGCTGATGGAAAGTGCTCTCAGTGAACGTGGTGGAAATTCTACAGGGCACATGGAGGGTATTGGTGACAGCTGCCTCCCAGGCTTGGCCAGGTAACCCAGATGTTCTGTGGCCAACTGTGCAGCTGGAGGCAGGTGGGCTTCACCCTGCAGACCTGACTGGGTCAGGCCACCCCAGAGTCCTCTGCCTTCTGTGCCCAGCAGATTCTGGGGTGGGGACAGAAGAGCTGGCAGCTTCCCCTCAGGTATCTGCAGCGATGGCAGCCCCAAAGCAGAGTCCCTCTAGACACCATCTCACATGGGCCCTGGCTGTGGCTTGGGTCCTCTCCCAGCCCACCACCCTGCAGGGGTGGTCCCAGCAGGCCCTGTGGAGGATGGCGGCTGCTGTTTCCATTTGGGTTGCTCTCCAGTTTCAGTACTAACTTCTGGTTCTCAGTGTTCCTGTGGTCATTTAGAAGGAAAAATAAAAAAAGGGGGGTTAATAATCAGTTTTTTCTTCAAAGTATTCTGTTATATATAAAGGAGGTCAAATGGGAAGACAGGGCAAGCTATTAGAACATAATTTCAAAAGGAACTATGTGGAAAATGCATACATATAAGTTATTTTAAAAGATTAATCCATTCCCAATAGGAGCTTGAACACAATGTATATTTGAAGTTAAACAAATAAATGTGCGACCTGGCTCTCTCACAAAAGTAATTTTTTTTTTTTTTTAAATATGACTTACCGCATGGGGCAGTCCAAGTTGAGCTTGAATAAAAGTATGGCATTTAAAATTCAACAATGCCCATCTACTACAGGCTGACGCACGTTTAAAAAGATCTACTTCTTATAAAGAGCTGTTCTTTAATTAAGAAAAACTAATATCAAAGCAGTTTTTTGCATTTAAAATTCGTGTTTAAACTTCTCCTAGATTAAGTGAGCTTAAACAGTTGCGATTCCTGACTTTAACAGCATTATAAAATACATTAGAGATTGAGAGGATAAAATTCTGCCATGTTAGGTTATAACCTAACTGCTATTTGCAGTTGTAAGGAGTACTAATGGTGCAGGGACAAGATTTATTGTCGCAAAGACATTCTGCTTAACATTAGCCTTGTCATTCCATTAATAATGACTGCTTATGAGCCATCTCGTTGGCATCTTTGTTGTCCTGAAAACTTAAAACTCACAGCACAATTCTTTACGACGTGTTCCATTGCCCCCTCTGGGTATTCCCGACCATTATCCCATTTGGTTATATTCAAAACTGCTGCCTCCGGAGAGAGCATTAGGCCGACCTTTCACCTTCCAATATTCTTGGTTCAAATGGCGTAATAACATGTAGTGAATATTTACAAGCACACTTATACTATAATAGAGTACTGCTGTGAACATTAGCACATATTTTCTGCTCAATCAGGCTTTGATGTAGAGCTTGCCAAGCACCCCAGAGAAAATGCAGTCCCCAGTAAGCTGTGCTAGTGAAACACCCTTGAACCTAAACAGCTTACATAACATAAACTGACTAGATGGAGATTAGCAAGGCGACAGAGTTTCTGGGATGCCTGATGTCATCAGGGTCTTCCTAGCAGAGGACTCCAGGCTGGAGGCAGGAGTCCCCCGTACCTGGAATTCTGAATGGATCAGCGCGTAGCTTACCCAGAAAAGGAAAATTAAAGGCCATGTGATGCATTGGCACCAGGTGGCCTGGTCACTTTCCCCAGGGCTTTAAAATTTCTTAATTAATTTTTTTAATAAAAAAAATGATCCCTCACTTACAGGATAAATTGTAAAATACCTCCTTGGTCCTGCTCCTCCTTCCCACATTAACTCCACCCCTCTTTCCTAGCTCCACCCCTTCTCCTCCAGCCACACCCTGTCTGAGAAGCCCTCCCTCAGTTATAATGGTTGGCTCTCTTTACTAGCTCTGCCTCATTCTGTTGGCCACGCCCATTGCCTTTGTCCCACCCCTTTCCCTGGATGACTACCCACTCTTAAATTAGGCCTGGGAAATTCTAGCTCCTCCCCTCTGCACTGGCTCCACACTCCCCAGCATGCCCCACCCATTCAGCACAAGCCCCGCCCCTCCATGTCTTCTAGAAGCCCAGAGGGGACATTCTCACCCCACCTTCCCCACTCTCCTGGCTTCTTCCAGGCCCAAGGGAGCGGGGAGAAGCCCAAGTACAGCTGAAACCTCTTGTGTGTTTGCTTTGTTTTGCTTATTCCCTCTACTCCTCTGAAATTAGAGGGGACTAAAACTTTTTCTGTAGAACCTGCATCAAAGACCAGAAGGGCTGTTGGCTTTGGGCACCCAGCTAGCTCTGGTATGAGGAGCCCTCTGGGCAAGAAGGGCGTTTGTCTTTTAAACACAGATGCATGTCTGTCTATCCATCTGTCTGCTTTTTGTTACTTTTTTCCTTTTTGCAGAGCTGGCATAAATAAGGGTATTGGATTTTCAGGCGATTTCTACCTCGCAAATTCAAGAGGTCAGAGGCTTCTAATAAGATCCCTATAATTCAAAGGTACCTCGTGGAAGGTCGGCCATCAGCAGTAATTGCATGGCTGTCCCGGGGCCTGTCTGTCAGGAGTTTCTTAGAGATTTACACTGACGTCTACTGATGCCGCAGGGGTCCCGAAGCCTGGCCAGCGGCCGAGGTCCCCGCTTCTGTGTCCAACCCTGCCCTCCTACTGATCTGTGTACAGGGCTGAGCGAGGTGCCTCTCCTTAAGGCCTGGCCCTAGGCTTAGGTAGATGGGTAGCCTAAAGGTGACTCGCAGGCGGTGGTTTTCTGTTCTTGTGGGCAAGTGTTTGTAGCGTGGGAGGCCTGCCTGTGGCTCGGATTAATGGGAATTTTCCCCATATTTTGGTCGGTGCCCTGCACTGCACGGTGCACAAATGTGTGTTTGATAAATGCTCTGTGATCCGGTGCATCCCGTTTGCGTTGTGCGTTATCAGTAGGAAGGAGGTAGTAACGGGACTCCAGACGGCCTCCTCTCCCGGGGATTGCTATTTATGTAGGAGCTTGTTATAACGCAAGTCATTAAACAGATTTAAATTTACCACAGGTTAAGCTGTGCATCCACTTAAACAACTACATATAACAAAAGCCTGATATAATATGGTTAGGTTATAACACAGCGTGAGTCTGTCTCCTGGCTTTACTGCTGGGTCAGTGTGAAGTGGGGTGAGCCATTGCTCCTTAGTGGGAATTAAGACAGCCTTTTGGCATTTCCTATATTTTATGAAACTGTTTTGTCCTTGTTTGGGTGTAGGGTAGTGCCTGTGTTGAACTGTTTCCCTCTTTTTCTCCGCTACTGTTTCCTTATTTTGCTTTGCCTGGAGACTGAGTTTTCACTATTATTTATTCAGTCATTATTGTGTGCCACACACTGCCCTTAGCACTTGACGTGAGATATGCTATTTGTTTTTTTTCAACAAATCTGAGAGGGAGCTACCATTGAACTCATCTGGCAGTTGAAGAATTGTAGTTCAGACAGGTGAAGGCGCTTTCCTAGAGTCACACAGCCAGTAAGCCGCAGAGCCACGGTTCCGACCAACAGAAGCAGGCTTAGCTCCATGATCTAAAATGTTGTCAGAATTACTTTTTATGTTACAAAAATGTCTTGAGGTTTTACGAAGACACTGGGCAATTATAGAAGGACTATTCAGGTCTGGGATATGTAAGTCCTTATTCTTTCTAATGATGCCCCAAGTGCTTTATCATCATGATCCTCTCCTCAGTCCATTTATGTGTTTATTGAGCATCTGCTATGGAGCCTTTGTTAGTTTCCAGAATGAAGATGACTTAACTCCAATAGGGAAAGGACAGAGAAACCATTAATGGAAGATAAGAGTGTTTACATCTATGAAGGGGATTTTTTTAAGGTTTTCAGGGAAGGGAACTAATCTAATTCTTGCAGTGGGGCTTCAGAAAAGACAAATCTGACTCTTCATGAAGAAGGAAAAAGCCTTTCTCATGAACTGTTTGTATTTATTTATTTATTTATTATTTTTATTAGATTTTTAGAGACAGGATCTCACTATGTTGACCAAGCTGGTCTCCAACTCCTGGCCTCAAGTGATCCACTGATCCTCCTGACTTGGCCTCCCAAAGTGCTGGGATTACAGGAGTGAGCCACTCACGCTCAGCCGTGAGCTAATTTTGTTTAGATCATGCCAACGATATGGATGACAAGGCAGGTTAAGGTCACTTAGCAGGAGAGAACAAGATATGAGAATTAACCAGGTCTTAAGACACTTTAGTATTTAAAAGAGAAAGATGAGAGGCCGAGTTGGGTCAGAAGAAGATGGGTAGGTAAGAAGAAAACGAGAAAATGGTGGAGCCACAAAAGCCGAGGGAAGAAAGTGTTACAAGAAGAAGGAGAGACGTTAGCAGGGCTCGGGGCAGCTGAGAATCTGTGGAAGATGAGGCTTTTCCATGCTCATCTGGCCTCACAACAGGGAAATCATTGTTGACGTTGGTCAGAGAAGTGGAGAAACAGAAGCAGAACCAGTCAGGAACGCACGGGAGGTTGGGAAGTGTCGACAGCTCTTAGAGGTGATGTGAGGAGGAGGCTGACATTAGGGTGAAGAGTATAATGGGAGGAACCAGGAAGGGGATGGGCATACAGAGAGGCTTTCTTCTTGGGGGTTTTTGCAGACTCATTAAAGGAAGAATCTAGTAGACAGGTTAAAGACTGGAAGGGAGGGAGAAGGGATGGATGGAAGTACAAGGGCTTTCAGAGGCAGGAAGTCTAGAACATCATGATGGATAATTTAAATCAGAAAAACTTCATTGTACTATTTTGAGAACTATTTCTTCCCAGAGTTTGTCTTCTCATGAACGTATTTAACAGTTACAAAAGAGGCTTCCTGTCTCTCTAAGTCAGTGTCCACGTGCCATTGTGTGTCTGCGTAGAGCATCTTCGGTGCCCTGCAAGCTCCTGTAGGTGTGTCTCATCAAGCTGTCTCCTTCCCAGTATCTTCAGTCTCATCCCCGGCACATCCATAAGGGGTCCCAAGGCCTTTTGCAGCTTCCTCCAGCAGCCTCCTACCCTCTGCGTTTGTTCATGCCCCCAGGAACTCTTGCTGCATGGTGCTGCAGTTATAGTTTCATGTTGGCAAACTGTTTTCTGTTGGTCAGGTAGTAAGTATTTTCATCTTTGCAGATGCTGCGATTAGTCAGTTCTGCCTTGTGTCAGGAAAACAACCATCAACAATGCATAAGCGTGCATGTGCTTGGCAGGGTTCCCACAGAACTTCATTATGGACACTGAAGTTTGAATTTCATAGAATTTCCATGTGCCACAAGGTAATTTGTTCTTTGGATTTTTTTTTTTTTTCAACCATTTAAAATGGTAAACACCATTCTTAGCTCACATAAAGAAGGCAGGGGGCTGGATCTGGCCTGCAGGTGGTACCTTGCTGACCGCTCTAGACCGTTTCTCCTGGGGAGAGGGGATAGCGTCCTCCAGTCCAGGCCACTGCCTGAAACTTTTCTGATGAGTAAAAGGGCGAGTGACCTGTTTAAGCTGTACATTTTCATTTATAAGCTGTCCCAAATGGCAAAATTCCTGTAACATGTAAGTTAAATGTTCTTCTGGTCCTAGAAATCCCCGCAGGAGGACACAGTGCATCTGTGCGAGGGATGACGTAACCATCCTCTGAGAACCAGAGCATCTTTTCCAATATTAATTGGGCTCCAAGTAATTAAGTTTGGATATTTTCCTCAGTAGGAGACTAAGCTTCTTTCCTCCTTCAGTTCCCTCCCAAATATAAGCATAGGATGAACTTTTGGTCTTTCTGCCTGGTCCCTTACCAAAGATTAAGAAAAAACAAACCCCACCCTACCTGAGTCTGCAGAGGAGCTGAAAGAGCTGCTTTGCTTATACAAGTGCCTTGGGTCCACCCGGAAGTGAGCAGTGTGGCCTCTGCTCAGTGCCCGTGTGCGGGGAAGTGGCGGGTACAGCATGGTTCAGCTGCCCCCAGTGCCTCCTCCGAGGCTCCGCTCGCCACACCTGGGGACTTGGCACCTGCTCGCCTGGCTCCTCCTGTCTCTGTGTTTCCAGGGACTTGTGCGATCCTTGTTTCTCTCACCTGTTAAGCTGCGGCTTCTCCCTGCCTCCCTCCTTCCCCGGGTTAGTTAATTTGAATTCCAGGTGAACAAGGAAGAACTTGTAAGTGATTATGTAAGTATCAGTATACTAAAAACTTCTTATACTACAAAGCATTTATTGCTTATCTGAAATTCAAATCTGACTAGGCACCCTGTGTTTGATTGGCTGACCCTGGTCTCACCGGGCCCTTAGTGAAAGCACAAGCCACACCACCTTCACCAGTTCCCTGTCATTCGGGAACTTGTGTTCGTTTCCACTCTGTTTCTCTGTTTCCACCTCTCTTTGTGCACTTAGGCTCTGGGCTGATGCTGGGAGGAAAACGCAGCCCCTGTGAGTGGACACAGCACCCGGGCTTTCAGCAGCAGACACCCAGCGCGTCCCCAGCACATCAGTTTGGCTCTCCCAGGACTCTAAGGTGGGTAGTGTGGTCCTCATGCAGGAAGGTTCAGAAATCGAGCCTTTGAGAGGGTCCCTAACTCACGCAGACCACATGGGTGGGAAGTGGAGGCAGGTGGGGCTGTGTCCAGGGCTGTTCTCCATGGACCCACAGAGCCAGGAGCCGGGCAGCTGGGGCGGGACTCTGCGAGTCCCACGATCCCCCCAGGAACCCCAAGTAGACTGCAACACCTGGGGAAGCTGCTAGGAGGCATTTAAAAGGAAAAGTCGCCAAGAGTCTGTAAAGCAGTGAAAATAGACTGGCCTGAAGATGGGAGCCGGTGCTTGGCAGGTGGGGCTGTTGTGAGAAAGGACAGTGGGTTTGGAGCAAGCTTCTGCACACTGCACTCCAAAACTAGAGCTGTCGAGGCCAGCTCCCTCCAATACCCACTCACCAGGACCTTAGCTCTCTCTGCTGGAGAGCCGCTGTGGCCAGTGACATCTGCAGATGTGAGCTAGATTGGTCCGTATTTCAGAAAGCTTGGGAGGTCACCTCTGGGGTTCCAGGAAGCACAGGCAACCAGACTGTAATACGGGCGTGAGGAAATATATCTCCCCCAGCTCATGTGATCCCCCTGAGAAGTTTTTGGACACAGATCATTATTGATATATTGGAAGTGTCTTTAACCATATCAGGTGGGGGCTGGGGGCACCAGGATGCCAAATGGCTGATGTGTCTGCGTGAGGACTAATCTTCATGATTGATGCCCAGCCCTGCTGCCAAGGCGAATGCACAGCCATGCCCATTCATCTCAGCCTAAATATGGATGTATATCGACGGACCCATTAAATGACGTGGGTTTCAGAGACATAGGATCAGATTAGATAAGCCTCTACATTTCTTCTTTTAAAATATGCAGAGAAAAGAAGTTCAAAATACCAAGTGCTGATGAGGACCGAGGGTCTGGGAGGAATTGACAAATATCTTGGAATTCAGAATGAATGCTTTAAACTTTAGGCCTCTTTGGCAATCAATACGTACACAAAACTCCCATTAATGTTCACAGGGGTTAAAACACGCATATCAACAGCAGACCATTTATTTCTGAGTCGTCGGCACCCAGCCTGATGCAGGCTCTCTTCTATGGAAGACGGGCAGGATGCTGAGAGAAAAGTTACCTGCCGTGGAATTTCATCCCATTAAGGCTGAGGTGATTTAATAGCAGATCTCCGCACACTGCTGCGTTTCCTCTTGGGCCGACCTCCCCTGAATCCGTCTGTTCCTCCAGTTGACAGAAATCTCAAGCACATCTAAGAGTTTTACAACTTTCTCCCCACGCTTGAGGGTTCAGGTGGCTGCACCCCTGTCCACGGCTCTTGGAGCCTGCCACTCTCCATACGAAGTCCTTCAGGAGGAGGGGGCCAGGACTGCTATTCACCCCCTGCCAGCCCCAGACCACCAGTGCACAGCCTATAATTTATCATAAAAGGTTACCAGGTTGCATTATCCCACTCTGTTATTAATCAGAGTGCCTTGGCAGGTTGGATTCCGTGACCGATAAATATTCATTACATTTGGACTGCTTCGTAAACAGCAACATTTCCTTCGTTTTTAGAGAAAATTTTCTACCTTCTTGCCTTCTTGTCAGTCGTGGCTGTGGCATAAAATAAGTTGACATCATAGTAAGAAATACAGGTCATCTTCTCAGTGGCAGGTTGTGTCTCTTTGGTTACGAGGCGCCCGTGTGAATTCGTGGCATGGGGCGTCAGCAATGGCAGATGCTCCCAGCTACAGACAGGTATTCCCACCAGAGGCGCTTAGTCCTCTTGATGAAAATGTCCTTCTGAAAATCAGGAACTATTTCAAGCATTCCAAAAGTAAGAGAGCCTAACAACCACCCATTTGCCCACTGTCATTGTCAAACCCTGACATTAGAGATGAAATGGACCCTTGTGTGTCTCTCTGTGATCCCAGCCCTCTCCATCCCCCTTAGATTAACTCAGTGGTCACCATTCCTATGCATATTTTTATACTTTTACAACAGATTTATGTTTCAATAAATTATCTGACAGTGGTTTGTAGACTTAAAAAGAAACAAAGCTATGGTATCATACTGTCTGTATGCTTTTTGGTGGTTGTTGTTATTGTATTTTTTTTTTGAGATGGGGTTTTGTTATATTGCCCAGGCTGGAGTGCAGTGGCTATTCACAGATGATGCAATCCTAGCTCACTGCTGCCCTGAACTCCTGGACTCAAGTGATCCTCCTACTTTAGCCTGCACCCAACTATCTTTGTTTTTTTTTTTTTTTTAATTTTTCCACCGAACGTTATGTTTTTGAGCTTGCATATATAACTTTAGTACATTTATTTTATCCTCTCTATGTTTTTTTTTGTTTTGTTTTTTTTTTTAATTGTAGGACTCTGATGCTGTCTATCCATTCTCCTATTGATGGCTAGTTAGCCTGTTTTCCATTTCCCCCTATAACCAATACGGTAGACTTGGGTGTTCTTTCTCAGTACATGTCTCATTCTAACTCTTATACACAGGAGCAAACGTTTCCATTGAGAAATCACATTGCTAAGTCATAGGGTACAGTGTCTTCAAGTTTGTTAGATAGCCCTCAATTATTCTCCAAAATTAGGCACCATTGTACATTCATACTAGTGGGCACGGATATTCCCGTCCCCCTTCATCTTACAAAAGTTGTAACTGCCCAATTTAAAAACGTTTGCCAATAGTTGGGTGTAGATTGGTAGCTCCTTGTTTTAAGTTGCATTCCCCTAATTACTCATGAAGTAGAGCCTTGTCTATATTTACTGGCCATTTACTTTCATCGTCTGCAAACTGCGTCTTCTTATTCCTATTGTGGTATCTGGTTTTTTATTACTGATTTGAAAGCATGTTTTAAAAATACAATATGTATATCTGGGCATAATAATTTATTTCTTATGCATATTGCAAATATTTTCTCCCATCCTATGGCTTGTTTTTCCACATTATTTTACTGTGTCTTTTGATGTGGATGTTTTAATATTATCAAAATTATTAATATTTTAATTTACATCTTATGCTTTTTATGTTCATTTAAGAAAAGTTTCTTTACCATAAGACCCTAATGTTACTGGTCTGTTCAGTTACTAGAAAAGTGACAAAGTTAGTTTTTACACGTAGGGTCTTAAATACATTGGTGAAATATTTGAATGTAAAATGTAGGTATCTGATTTTACATTTTCCTCATGAATAACCAATTGTCACAGATTCATTTATTGAATAATCCATTATTTTGCTAGCCATTAAAATATTGTATTGTAAAATTTACCATACAAACTGAAGAGGGACCCACACACACACACACAAGGATTATTATAAGCCAATAAAGCAAAATAAGAAGCCATCAGCTATGTTATGACATAGAACATTTCCAGTATTTTAGAGCATTTATGTGGGCCACCCCTTCATCTCATTCCCTTCCCTTCTCCTTCCCAATCTGTATGATAATTGGTGCCCTGGTCATCTTTACTGCGTTCCACACACATGTGTCCCTACACAATATATTCTGTACTTGTGTCTTTCTTTTCCACTTTATCTAAATGGAAATACACTATAGGTATTATTTTTTGACTTTCATTCTGTTCCATTGGCCTTTCTTTCCCTATGGCAAAAACTCACTCTCTTATCTAATATAACTTTATAATAGCCTTGATGCCTGAGAGGGCAAGTTTCCTCACATTGTTTATTTTCTTCAGTATCCTCTTGATTATTCTTGACCCCGTGCTCTTTCATTAGAATTTTAAGATAAGCTTGCAAAGTTTCTTCCAAAACCCTGTTGGAATTGTAATTGTAATTACATTGACTTTACAGATTAATTTTGGCAGATTTGACATATTTATAATGAAGTGTTCTAATTCATGTCCATGATATGCCTTCTCATTTACTTAGGTCTTGTTTTAGATCCTTTGATAATATTTTATATCCTTTGATAATATCCTCTCAGTACTGTTCTCATACAAGTATTTTTTAGTTTTTATTCCGTGACATTTTGCATTTTGTTGTTGTTGTGATTGGGAATTTTAGCGTTTATATTCTATAGTAGGATGCTTGGTGATGGACATGAGTTTTATTTGTTGATTTGTGTATTAGATTTCTATTGCTGCTGTAAAAAAGATATCACAAACTTAGTGGCTTAAATAAATGCAAATTTATTTTCTCACAGTTTGGTAGGTCAGAAGTCCCATGTGGGTCTCACTGGGCTAAAATGAAGGTGTCGGAAGAGTGTGTTCCTTTCTAGAGACTCTAGGGGAGAATCTGTTTCCATGCCACTCACATTTCTTGGCCTGCGGCCCCTTCTTCCATCTTCAAAGCCAGAACATTGTATCTCTCTGACCCTTCTTCCATTGTTCCAGCTCCACTTCTAAGGATCTGTGGTATTAGATTGGGCTCTCCCTGGATAATCCAGGCTAATCTCCCTATCTCAAGGCCTTTAACCTTGATTCCACCTTTTGCCGTATTGGTGAGCATAGTCACAGGTTCTGGGAATTAGGACATAGACATCTTTTGGAGTCATTATTCTGCCTACTACAGTTTGATATCTAATAACCACACTGATCTTTATTTCTATTGTTTGTCTACAGATTTTCTTGAATTTATAAATGGACTATCGTATTATCTCTTCCTTTGCTGTTTCTGAAACATGAATTCATTTTTCTTTTCTTATTGCATTGGATAGAAGAAAATCAACTCTGAGTAGTAATAGCAAGTCTTCTTGTCCTTAGTTTTAATGAGAACTTCTAAAGTCTCACTATTATGTATAATGGATGTTGTAGGTTTTGCGTAAGTGTCCTTTGTCAGGGTAAGAAAGTTGCTTATTAGATCTAGTTTAGAGTTTACAAATACTGTGACTGTGGATTTTAATTAATTATTTTTAGAGATAGAGTCTGACTTTGTCACCAAGACTGAAGTGCAGTGGAATGATCATAGTTGGCTGTCAGGAACTCTTGGGTTCAAGCAGTCCTCCCATCTCAGGCTCCCAAGTAGCTAGGACTACAAGTGTATGCCGCCATGCCTGGCTAATTTTTTTTTTTTTTTTTTTTTGGTAGACATGGGGGCCTTGCTATGTTGGCCAGGCTGGTCTTAAACTCCTGGTCTCATGAAATCCTCCTGTCTCAGCCTCCCAAAGTGCTGGGATTACAGGCATGAGCCACCATCCTGGGACTTACAAAACTTTAAATTTATCTTTGTAATGCTGCCAGTTACAGCATGTTACATTTTGGAGCTATGTTGTTAGAAGCATACAAAATTTATAATTGCTAATATCTTTGTGGTGAATTTTTCCCTACAATAGTGTCATTATTTAGACATTTTAATACTTTTTGCCACAAATTGTATTTTTGTGTCATATTAATATATGTTGCACTTCCTTTTCATTTGGGTAATATCTGCATATTATATCTTGCTTTTATTTTCAATTTTTCTATGTGGTGTTGTCTTATTTGTATTCCTTTTAAGTCACATATACTTAGATTTCTTAAAAATCCCCAAATCTGGCTTGGCATGGTGGCTCATGCCTGTAATCCTAGCACTTTGGGAGGCCGAGGCGGGCAGATCACTTGAGGCTAGTAATTCGAGACCAGCCTGGCCAACATGGTGAAAGCCCATCTCTGCTAAAAATACAAAAATTAACTGGGTGTGGTGGTGCACGTGCCTGTAATCCCAGCTACTTTGGAGGCTGAGGCAAGAGAATTGCTTGATCCCAGGAGGTGGAGGTTGCAGCAAGTCAAGATCTCACCATTGCACTCCAGCCTGGGTGACAGAGCGAGACTCTGTCTCAAAAAAAAAAAAAAAAAATTCCCAAATCCAGCCAAATAACATCCTCTTTCAATAAATAATTTAATCCATTAATATTTATTGTGGCTTATTTTTGGTCTGTGACCTCAGAGGTGCTGGGGCTTTTAGGGGGACTGTCAGCAACAGGGCATCCCAGCCCCTTGCAGTGGGAGACCCAGAGCATTCTCTCCCCTGAGACAGAGCTGTCCTGGTAGCAGCTTGCAGAGCGCCAGGCTCTGTCATTTAGTGAAACTGCACCGTGGGGTCTGGATGAGTCTCCTGTGTCTGCTGTAACAGATCCGCACAAGCTGGGGGGCTGCAAACAACAGTTCATCTCTCCCCGTCTGGAGGCCAAAAGGTCTGAAGATGCTGGCAGGCCCATGCTCCCACTGGAGGCTCCGGGGTCCAGTCCTTCACTGCCTCCTTGGCTGGTGGCCGCGTCGCTGCAGTCGCCACCTCTGTCCTCACACAGCCTCCCCTTCTTCTGTGTGTGTCAGCTCTCCCTGTCGCCATAAAGAACACCCGTGATTGCGTTTTGGGCCTGCTCAGATAATCTGGAATTACGTCCACATTTCAAGATTCTGAATTGCATCTGCAAAGTCAGTGGAGCCATATAAGGCAACGTTCACATGCTCCAGGGATCAAGACATGGACATCTTCGGGGGCACCGTTTTCCAGCCTACCACAGCATTCAAAAGAAAGTGTTCCTGGGTGGAGTTGGAGATCATTATTCTAAGTGAAGTAACTCAGGAATGGAAAACCAAATCTTATATGTTCTTACTTATAAGTGGGAGCTAAGCTTTGAGGACACAAAAGCGTAAGAATGATATAATGGGCTTTGGGGACTCAGGGGATGGGTGGGAGGGGTGAGGAATGAAAGACTACACATTGGGCACCGTGTACACTGCTTGGGTGACAGGTGCCTCAAAATCTCAGAAACTTATCCGTGTAACCAAAAACCACCTGTTCCCTAAAAACAACAGAAATAAAATAAAATAAAAATAAAAATAAAAAAGAAAGTGTTATTTATATTGCCAGATTAAATGGGACATTTCTCACCCTGAAGAGCAGATGCCTCGAGACACTCTTCTTAAACAGAAAGAGGCAGAGGGCTTGAATCCTGGCCCTGCTCTGCTCCTCTAGATTCTTCGCTGCCGCTTGCTGAGCGCCTCTTCTGTGCCGTCTCTCAGTTCTCAGGGAGCCCCACGGGGATGCAGTACAGGTTGGGTGTCTCTCACCTGAAAATACGACATCCCAAATGTTCCAAAATCTGATGAACGCTGACATAGCACCTCCAGTGGAAAATTCTACACCTGACCTCATGCGACAGGTGGTGGTCAGAATGCAGGTGACAACACACAGTGCGCCCAGCCTGCCGCCGTCTGCTGTTTGCCGCTGCTGTTTCTAACAACTGATGCAAGTGTTCTGCCGATACCACCACACTGCTAAGCGAACATTGTGTTTTCATTGTACTAATGGTATGTCATCTATTTGACTAAGTGCTTACGTGTGAATAAGTGTAAGAAAATGACTGCTTATTGGTCACATATAAATTCAGAGTCAAGAATGATGGTGAGGCCCGACAGCCACAAATTGTCCACGTGGTGCCTGAGATGGTGACACTTTTGCTTTCTGATGGTTCCCTGTACACAAACTTTGTTTCATGCAATATTAAAATATTGCATGCAATTCCCTTCAGGTATGTGCGTGAGGTTGATATGAAACATAAATGAATTTTATGCTTAGATTTGGATCCCATCCCCATGATATTTTATTTTGTATATGCAGATATTCCAAAATTCAAAACAATCCCAAATTGGAAACATTTCTGGTCTTACTTAACCTGTGTCATCCTCATATCCTGCAGGGAAGATACAGTGGTTTGCCCCATTTTACCCTGCAAGGGGTTGGTATGGCAGAGTTGACTTCTAAACCAGGGCTGTTTCCACGAGCAATGAGTTTTGTTGGCTCAGCTAGAATCAGGGCAAATGGTGCTGCCCGTTGGATGGTGGAGGTGGGGTAGGGGAGGGTGGGGGCTGCATTCTTAGTGGAAGAGCCAGGATGGAAGCTGGAGGAGTGAGGTTCCAAACCCTGCTGGCTGATGTGGGGTGCCCGGCCCAAGTGCTTCCTTCCCACACGTGGGTGGTGTCACCTGTGAACCTGGCTTTGTCCTGGGTACCTGTCCCATGGCACATTTGACTGTGAGGGGCAGGAGCCTTCTTACAGGGTGTTTAGGGAGCACTGGCATCGAGGGGCCTGCACGCATCTCATGCCCTTTCTTGCCTGCTGCCCACGGCTGAGACAGTCCCGTCAGAAGAGCAATCCCACTGTCTTACGGACTTCCAGGGAGGATCACGAACTTTTGACAATTTTACCTTCGAATTCGCCTCCCTTCTTTGAGGATATAAGGACTTTGTGGAGGGAGCTCTGCTTCGGGGATCCCTGGCTTATCACGATTCCCAGAGAGCAGGAATTGGGGCCGACTCAATTGTGGAGGGTTGCCATAGACACGTTTCTTGGGGGCGTTTTGGGTGCATCCCCCGAGGGCAGATGTATGGATGCTACTCAGTAAATCCAGTTCCCATCCGCTGTTCCAGGTGCACCAGGTGAGAGCGAGTGCTGAGCTATGTGGCTGAATTTAAAACAGAATGTGTGTGTGTGGCCTAGGCCCATGGGTGGCGAGCGATCAAAGGTACCTATTAACTCCGAGTCTAGGTCCTGGCACATAGCAGGCTGAGTGGGCACTGGCTGAAAGTTGGAGGTGTCTGTCTCTTGGGTAACAGGCTCAGGACTTTGAGGGGGCAGGCCCCCCTCTGCAGCCCCTTCTGACACCCACTGGGGGAGGAGGTGAGTGGGGCTGCAGCCCCAGGCCCTCGCCTGCCCTCCGGAGGCACCCAGCCCTGTGCAAACTGTTCCTGAGCTCAGAGGGCTGCTGCTCACAGCCAGGCACGCCGCTTGCCTGGGAGCCTCTTCCTTTCTCCCCCAGCACAGCCCCCAAGGACAGAGCCCCGTCTGTAGCTCAACAGTGGGGAAGGGTGTGCGTTGCCCAGGCGCCCTCCCTCCTCCTCACTGGGCTGAGCTCCTTGGAGGCCAGCAGAAGCACGCAGCTCCTCCTCTGAGGCTGGTGTGGGTTATGAATTGTGTAACTCTAGAGAAGAGTTCACTTGATCACTGTGTTTTACACTTTTCTCTGCAGAACGTTGGTGACTTAATTAACCTACTTGTAGATGTAGCAGCCGAAAGATACATTGCCGATGCATCTCCGTCTCTTTTTCAGTCATCATATACTTAAATTGCAAATTCTCATGAACTGTAACCCAGTGTCTTATGGCTCTTGATTCTACATTTCCCTGTAGATCTTCTATCTTCAAATGTGTCAAAGTTAGAGTGTGTGGCTGTTAGAAAAAGGTATAGCTATATTCAACTACACAAAAAAACCCTTCTTGAAATAATGTTATGAATATGGCTTAATGCTCCTAATGACAGACAATTCTGAGTTTGGTTTCAAACCTATTGTTCACCCAATGCTGTCGGAGAACGTGTGCCATGGCAGCCCCAGCTCGGAGGGGTGGACTGGTCAGCTGTACACCCAGGGCCGTGGCAGCCCCGGCTCAGAGGGGCAGACTGGTCAGCTGTACACCCAGGGCCGTGGCAGCCCCAGCTCGGAGGGGCGGACTGGTCAGCTGTACACCCAGGGCCGTGGCAGGCCCGGCTCAGAGGGGCGGACTGGTCAGCTGTACACCTGGGGGCTTATCCTCAAACCCTGTGAGCTCACTTTCCATGTCTCCTTATTTGCTTTATTTTATAAAATCCTCGCTCCCCTCCCCATGCACTCATTCTCTTTCCTCTGTCTCCAGGAGACCCTCTACCCCACCGTTAGAAAAGACTATATTACAATTTAATGTTTTTTAAAAGATAATTTGAGGTTAGAGAATTGCTGAATTTTGATCAAGACCAGTAATGGTTAATTTGTGTTTGATTGTTTTCCCTTAAAATGGCTAAGAAGACATTTTCAAATTCCTGCTTCTCCCCCACCCCACAAAAAAACCAATTGATTCTTTTGAGCTCAAAAAGTTGTATCATAAGCACATTTTTATGGCTAAAGATTGGGGTTTACAAAGGGAAAATGACAAGCCTGTAATTGGCATGCTCAGTATGGAAGTTTGCTTGCATATAAGAGATTCATGTTTGTAATTTCATTTTAGGAAAACATTCTAAGCATCCCGAGAAACCGCAGGAGGGCAAGGGCTGTGGGAACTCTCTTTCCAGAACCACCTGGTTTCAGATTCACCCATAAAAATGGAACCGCATGGAGTTTTATTCTAGTGTTCTGGGATCCGGAGACATTTTCACCCAACTGGAGATGAAATTTGAAGTGCAAACATTTGGCAGCTGACATTTTCTGAGTATATTCACCATTGCATTGGATTGATTATGATTTTTTGGGTCTCTGCTCTGAGTTCCTCATTATGCCTGTGCCATGCTTGGTTTCCTCATAGTCACGTGCGCTCCAGGTTGTTGGGGCTTACCTGTGTCCTGAAACATCTTCAGCACACAAAGCAGACAGCGATATAGAATTAACCGTGTCTTAAATCCTCGTGTGAACAGAAGGCGTCATCATGACCTGGCGTTTGGTCTGCGGTGTCCCCATTCTCCTCCCCTCCCCTCTCCTCTCCCCTTTTCCTTGTTGTAACATCACAGCACTTTCCACATTGGACTTGTTCTCTCTCTGTTAGGGGACAGGTGCAAAGATTTTCCTTGAACTATAGGGACACTTTCTTTTGGCTTTAAATCATAAATAGAAATTTTATGCAAGACAAAAGGTGTAAATAAAAAAAGGAAAAGTTCATTTTCTGTCCGTGGGTGTCCAGTTGTCCCTCGGTATACACAGGAGATTGGTTCTGGGACCTCTCATAAGTGAAATCGTGCTCCAATTCTTGAGTGCTGCAGTCCACCCTGCAGAACGCATGCTCAGGACAAGTCAACCCTCCGTGTCCTCCCGCTTCACATCCCCACTCTGCCTTTGGCTGAACAAAAAGCCACCTCTACATGGAACTGCATAGTTCAAACCCGTGTTGTGCAGCGATCAGCGGTGTATGAGTGCATTTCCATCAGCTGCCTGCCTGTCTCTCTTCTCGTCTTTTTTATCTTCGTGAAACAGGATCTTGCTGCACGCGCTAGTTTGAAAATGTGCTTTCCCCACTTCACTGGGATGTTATTTCTTGCAAGCAGATTTTCCTCCCAGCCACAGGGCATGCACAGTACGTATGCACCGTGATTTGCTCTTTCCCAGGCCCCACCTGATGGCCACTGAGGTTGTTTCTAGTCTTCCACCTTGAGAAAACGGCTGCCATGGGCCTCTGTGTTCATTATCGGCCCGTGCTTGTGAGACGATTTCCGTAGGATGCATTCACAGGCACGGAGGAGCTGGAGACTACTACAGATGTATATGCTCCTGTACATGTCTAAATGGTAGGCAGGTGGTCCATCGTGAGAATTTGCGGAGACACACATTTGTTGAGTTAGGCTCTGTGGTGGCCTCCTTCTACATCATCTCATTTCATCCTTACTATGGTCCCAGAGGATGGGGGATATGATTTGCTTTTTACAGACAATGAAGCTGATGTTGAATTATTTGTCTCAAGGGTTCATAGTGGAGCCAGGAGATGGCCACACCGCTGGTCAGCATAGACTCTGCAGTGAGTGGGCTGCATGTCCTTAAGGGAAATTTAGGACTTCAGGGAAAAGGCAGGTGATATCTGTGTCCCAACCTAAAAGTTGCACAGGCGGTTAAGGTTAAGATAACCACCTCTATCAACTCTGAAGACCTTTGGAGAAGATACCTTTTAAAGATTAACTGGGTTCTAAGAATTTATAACGCCGGAAAACAGCACCTGACAAGCAATTGGCAAACTGGATAGCGCCAGGTCTTGAAGTGTGAGCAGATGCAAAATAAAGCTGAAAATAAAAGTGAGCACACACTCACCCCTGGGCCCTCACTGTAGGTGCTGCTGACTGACAGCAGCTGTACCAGACATCTGCTGGGAGTGTCTGGGGAAAGGAGGCTGCCTGAGTGTTCAGAATCCTACCTCCCGAATCCAGGCGGCTGAGGAGGGTCCTTCCCACCATGGTACCTGGCTTCTCAGGGCCTTTATTGGAGGGATATTGCTCATGTTCCTGTTTTGAAGAGTGGAGCCTGGAGTTTCAGCTTAATGGACAGCCTTAACTTTCTCAACTTCCTTTTTTTCTTTTTTTCCAATTTCATTGTAATCAAATGCACATATATTTGCCTCTTGTTCTTAAAAAGCCATTATATTTAAATGTTTTTGCTTTTGTACTGTCATTTTGAAGAATCAAACAATTTTTAATAATCAGGGCTAGGAGCCCAGGATAATATTGGTTGAATTTTTCACACTCAAAGACAAGCTGCAACCTTTAATATCTACCAAAGTTCAATTAATTCATTTCCTCTTTAAGGGCCTACAGGCAATCTGAATCATTTTTGCTGTCATGTAACATTCCCAAACAATATTTTATGAGGCTGAGTTTAGTTAGTGGTTAATAGATTCAGGCTTAGTTAAGGCTTGCACATGGGCAGCTCCTTGCTTCAGAAATGTCTGTTTATTATCAGTTTAATGCAGATGAAACTACTTATTCACTCTTCAGAAACCCTTTATGACTCCTAATTAAAGTCTTTGTCTGAACACAAAATAATTAATACATAAAATGAAGCCACGGGAAAGAAGCAACTGTGAACTAGTCACTTTCGTGTGTGTCGAGCAGTGTTTAATCATTAGACTCACACAGTGTTTGCACTTTTGGAAGGAAAACAAGACGCAGCCTTCATGTTTATTTAACACTTTGACTAGTTCTTCTTGGAGGTATGAAATGAGTCTTTTGGAGTGCCGCGACAGTAAATCACATGTTCTGAAAATTACTGGGTCTTAAACAGTAGTGTCAGTTTAAACCTAAATAGTTTGGTGGTGCTCCAGCATATAAAACTGACCTCTTGGAACAACATCGACTGTTTACACTGAAAGACAAGTAAAGGAAATAAAAACAAGACATAAAATATAGTGCTGCTGGGATGCAATTCCTTCTAGTTTGGTTTCAGCTTGAAATCTGATGCTGCTGATGGGCATGAGGGTGCTTAGTGCCACCGAAGAGGGTCCTTCGCTTGCACCCCCCTGGAGCACCGTGGTCCCTTCTGCCCTGCAACAGCATCTGCAAAGCTTCCTCGGCTTTCCTGAATGGCGAGACAAGGCTCGTTCCCCAAAAGGTGGAAATATGTCCATATTAAATGAGATCTCATTAGCGGGCACCTGAGGGTGGAGTGGGAATTTGCAGCGGGCTCTTTTTACAGGACCCATAAATAAAGGTGACTGGTTGGCCCATGGGGTTGATCCTGAGATAAGAAATGTTCACCTCTGGGTCACTACTTCAAACTGGACCATGACAGACGTGACGTTCTCAGGCCGTGGGAGACGCGCGTGGGGAATGAGAAGGCGCTCTTGGGCGGCGCTCCGGGCTCAGGTCTGCGTCCTGCAGGACTCGGGGCAACGCTCTTGAGAAAAGGCAGACGAGGAAGGAGGTCAGTGAGGATGGTGGAAGGTGCATCCCCGTGACTCATCGAGCAGCCTCTGGCTTGGGTTTTGTTCTGGACTGAGGAGGAAGAAGGGAAGGAAGGAGGAAGGAGCCAGTGGAGGCTGGGTCCTTTCCCTTCCTTTGCCTTTTGTGAAGGCCTCTCTCTTTCACGTGCTGGGGAGGCGTTGCTCCCGTCGCAGGCCATTGGGGCAGCCCCGGCCTTTCCCAACTTCTGGATCCGTGGATGCTGCTTACACTTCGGCACGGAGCAGGCAACCAGGCCCTTGGATTTTCACAGCGATCCTGTGGCCCAGACACAGCCAGGAGTAGGACCTACTGCTCACGCCTCCTCCTCCTTAATATTTTATGTTCAATCTAGAGAATTTGGAATATATAGAAAAACAGAAATTGCAAAATAAAAATTCGCCCGTGGGGGAGAATCGCTTGAACCCAGTAGGCGGAGGTTGCAGTGAGCCAAGAGCCAAGATCACGCCACTGCATTCCAGCCTGGGCGACAGAATGAGACTCTGTCTCAAAAAAAAAAAAAAAAAAAAAAAAAAAAAAAAAGAAATCACCTGTGATCCCACCACACAGTGAGAACTCCTGCAGCCACCTTTACCTTCACGTATGCAGCCAGCCCTCCATGCGCATAGGATGGTGGTTAAGCCGCATGTGCTGTTTCATGCTTGCTGTCACATGATTTTACCGTATTTTGTGGAATGTGTGCCCCAGCTTTATTTAACCCATCCTTTACTGTTGGGCATTTTGGTAGTTTTCAATCTCATGCTATCCTACAGGCCCAAGCCCTTTTTGACTCATCCAGGTGAGCCTCTTCTGCTCTTCTTGGCTTCTCCTGGGGTCCCACCTGGCCGCTGCTCTCTCTCTCCCCACCCTACCTCCTCCTGCTCTGCGTGGACCAGGGGTTTGAACTTGTCTGTGCCCCATTCCACATGGCAGTGCAGATCTTGGAGGGGGCACAGGCCCCTTCTTCCCCACCCACACCTCCCATTCAGCAGGCATTTCTCCAACGCTTGTGGGAGCTGGGCTGGGCTGTGTGGAGATAGGGGGTGAGGGGCACCCACCTCACTCTGTAAGTCGCTCCCAGTCTCTAGGGAGGTGGAATGAAGATGGGACCTGTGTGTGTGGTCCAGGCAGCTGCCATCCAGGAGAGACCAGGAAGTGCTGTTGACTACACAGCGGGAGGTGGTGCTGAGATTTCAGACTGAGTGACATTTTGGGGGCCGGGAGGTAGTTTAGCTAAGCTTCGAGGAGCCGATGAGGGTGAAGTTGGCACTGGGAGTGAAGGAGGCATCTGGACTCGGAAGTCCTCACCAGGACTCAAGAGCAGGAGTCGCAGGTGTGTTTGCTGTGTTGCTTGCGGGGTGGGGGGGGGGGGGGGGGGGGGGTAAAAAAGGGGGGCGGGGGGGGGGGGGGGGGGGGGGGGGGGGGGTGTAACAAATGACACCTGGTCCTACTTGTGGAGGTCTTAATTACTAAGGTCAGGAGGTGAGATTGCTGCAGCTGTAGGGAAGTTTTGAATTTGCTCAAGTCATTAGGAACTTAGTCAAAACGACATAGCAAAGGAGATGGACTGTGGACAATTTTGACTTGCAAGAAGATATTTTGTCTCATCTTTCCCATACCTCCTAAATTCTAAGTCATTTTGTGAATTTCCTTGAGTGCTATTGTAACCTTTCTTAGGTGTCTGAAATTCACCACTTCTGGGGGGGCAGTGAACCTCCAGGAGCTCCAGATGCTGACGAGGCTGCGAGACATTGTGTCCAGGGGCAGCAGAGACGGCCTTGTGCTGCCTGTTCAGCTGCTCCTCTTTAAATATGGCTGAGATGGCCCCTCTTCTCGAACTCACACTCAGAGTTCCCCAAAGCTTATCTCTGTCATGAGTTTCTAGCACATCTCTTCGCTCCCTCCCTCCTTCCCTCCCTCCCATCCTTCCTTCCTCCCTTCGTTTCTTCCTTTCCTTCCTTCCTTCCCTCCTTCCTTCTTTCCCTCCCTTCTTTACTTCCTTCTTTCCCTCCCTCCCTCCTTCCCTCCTTCTTTCCCTCTCTTTCTTCCTTCCTTCTTTCCCTCCCTCCTTCCCTCCCTCCCTTCCTCCCACCCTCGCTTCCTTCCTTCCTTCATTCTTTCCTTCCTCCCTTCTTTCCCTCCCTCTCTTCCATCTTTCCCTCCCTTCCTCCTTCCTTCCCTTCCTTCCTTCCTTTCCTCCTTTCCTCCTTCCTTCCCTCTCTCCTTCCCTCCCTCCCTCCTTCCTTCTTTCCTTCCTTCCTTTCCTCCCTCCCTCCTTCTTTCCTTCCTTCCCTCCTTCCCTCCCTCCCTCCCTCCCTCCCTCCCTCCCTCCCTCCCTTCCTTCCTTCCTTCCTTCCTTCCTTCCTTCCTTCCTTCCTTCCTTCCTTCCTTCCTTCCTTCGTTTCTTTATTTGTTTTTTCTAGCAGGGTCTGGCTCTGTCGCCCAGGCTACAGTGCAGTGGTGCCATCATATCTTACTGAACTCCTGGGCTCAAGTGATCCGCCAACCTCAGCCTCCCAAGGAGCTGGGACTACAGGCACACACCACCATGCCTGGCTAATTTTTATCTTTTGCAGAGCAAGGGTCTCACAATTGCCCAGGCTGGTTAGGCACCTCTTCTTCTAGGGAGTGCCAGAATATCTCAGGGGCTTGCTCTCAACATGGAATGTTTCTTTTCTCAAGTCCATAGCTTTGTAAGGACAGCAGGAACTCAGAGGACTGAGGTTCTGATTCAGACATTAAGGAAGCCTAGAGGGGCCTTTTTGGCATTTATTAAACCTCCGATGAACGGGCCACTGTAAGTCTAATTATTAATCTTTGGGAAATTTGACCCTTCAATTAACTGAGTAATAATTGCATTGTGGACCATCAAAAACTCTGCATTATTAATGAGCACTTAAGGTCAATATTCGCTCGCTTCACTTTATTGTCTGTGATATTTATCACTTGTAATTTGACTTCCTGGTTAATTATACAGAATCATGCAGCATTCACTTTTGATTAATATGGAAAGTTCATACAGACTTTGTTAAAAAAACATTTATTATGTGTGATGTGCTATAATAAGCCCTTTTCCCTGAGCTTTGTCCTATGTACATATGTTTTCAATATTTAGGAAATTTTCCTGTGTGGAGGAACTTCCTAATACATGAAATTGAGAAAATTTAATAAATCATGTTAGCCACCTGCGCGATGTGTGTTTTTTATTGTGATATGATCTTCTTGTGGGAAGGTTGGGGTCATAACTTATGCAAGATGATAAACGCATTTTAACTTGAAGGAACTGCTGTGAAATCGTATTCCAGGCATCCCTTATTGCACAGGGGACAGCGAGGGGGTGGTGGAAGGAGTATGTTCTTGGCGTCGCAAGACTTGGGCCATAATTAGCTGTGTGACCTTGGGCAACTTACTCTGCATCTCGCCATCTCATAAATTAATCTGTATTCATTGATTAATACCTCCCCAGCCTCCTTCCAGAGTGAGTTGGAGGATCAAAGGCTCCAGTGCATGTGAGAGAGCTCTGTGCAGTGAAATACGCCCACCAGGTTGCCGTGTTCGTTTGGGGTGGAATTCCCTCCAATTCCTCCCGTAGCTGTGGCATTATCACTTGTCATGTCTGGGCAGATGTAGTTTCCAATTGAGAATGCTGGCAATGAACTTTCTGAAGCATAAGCAAGCGAGAGAGCTACTCACTCCTAGGAAGGGAGTTGGAGCGACACCACTGTGCTGTCACTGCTGCAAACTCATACGGCCAAGTCCTAGCCCCCAGCACCTCAGAGTGTGACTGCATTTGGAAATAAGGCCATTAAAGAGGTACTTAAGGCAAAATGAGGTCACGTGGGTGGGCCCTAATCCACTATGACTGGTGTCCTTATAAGAAGAGATTAGGGCACAGACCACACACAGAGGATGACCACGTGAAGATGCAGGAGACAGACACCCCCAAGCCAAGGAGAGACATACAGAAGGAGGCGACCGGCCGACAACTTGGTCTTGGACTTCCAGCCTCCAGAACAGGGAGAGGGTAAATTTCTGTTGTTGAAGCCACCCAATTTGTGGTATTTGTTATGGCAGCCCCAGAAAATGGACATAGTGCTTATTAGTGGGGGATTCTTGAGGGCTGTAGTGCTGGGAACTGCCCCCAGCCCCTGGAGTCTGTGCATCAAGGGTCCTGCGTGGCACAGTGGGAGGGGGTGGTCCAAAGGGAACTGGGAGGAGCAGATGTGAGGGAACCACACCTCTTGGTCCTGCTGCTGGGGGCAGTGGGTAGAGCAGGGGCTTTCAGGGTCTCTGGGCATCTGGTGTGTGGAGGGTGGGGGATGGTGGATGGGTGAGACCCCTTTCCAGGCTCCCACTCCCTACAAATGACTGCCCCTCTCCCAACACATACTTTGGGAGAACTCCAGCCTGCAGTTGCTTCTTGAGACCCTGTTGGTGATGGGCGGATCTGCAGTGTGCTTGGGCTGAGGCTCAGTGGCGGGGCGCGCGGAGCCAGAGGTCTGATGCTTTACCACGCTGTGCTGGCCTTGGGGGCTGGCGCATTCGTTGGTACTGAGGACCATGTGTGCTCATTTCTGTGAAATGTCTACAGTCAGGCTCAGGCACCCCAGAAAAGGGGTTCATTTTAAGCCCTTGCCCACAAGGAGAGCAAAAGGACGTCCCAACCCTGATGAGCAGGACTGCTCGTGACATGAGGACAGCTGTGGATGTCGGGCACGGTCCAGGCCAACAATCCCACTGCACTGCAGGCTGCCTCAGTGCTGTTTCTTGTATTGCATGATGACAGCTGTAAATCTGCTTCCATTTCCCCATCTTGGAAAAGGGAATGCTACTCAGTATATGCATGTACCAGGGGAGGTGGAGGCAAACTTTAAAAAACATGCATTGGGACAAAAGGATCATTCCAGAGCATCTTTTCAAATCACCTGTTTTATTCAAGAAAGGAGAGGCCTGGAGAGGTGACCTCTTCTCAACCATCTGCATATAAGAGGGCGACCATGACAAGGACCTATGGAGAGCCTGCCATGGGAAGCAGGCTGTGCGAACGTGATATTAGGGCGCCGTTAGATATGGAGTGGGGTTTGCACCTTGGGACCTGTGAGGTTTGTGGCGTTCTCAACTGGTCAGCTATCGAGCAGAAGCTCTGAGATTAGAGAGAAAACAAAGTCTGTTCAATTAGAAGGACACAGTTTAGAGAAGGCAAATGAAAACTGGAGACCAAGTGAATGGAAAGCCTGAATGAGAGAGAAAAGCCAGAGTGATTTCCTCCGGTGCAGGGCCAAAGTGTGTGAAGGCATGTGTTCCTAGGTATATCTGCAAGGCTTGGCACCCCTGGACCTGGGGGGCTGTCTTCCGGAAGATGAAGCCCTACTCTTTCAGATGATGACTCTCTTTGGGCAAGGAAGCCTGGAGGCTGGGCATTACTGTGTAGGGTGAGGCCCCTCCACACCCACCTCCAGCCCAGCTTGTCCATCCTCTTTCCTCCCCCTGGGTTTGGGTCTTGTCTTCTCACAGAGGATATTCAACCTCTTTCCTCAGGAGCAGCTCAGGCCCAAGTCCTGTGGCATAAAGACCAAGCACTAATTTCCTGAGCCACCTTAGCGATGAAATATTCTGTTATTTAAAACATGTTTTGACAAATTATCTGTCAACAGTAGATGAAGTTAACATTTCTTTTGATCAATGAAATAAGCATTGAGATCACGCGCTCAATATTGTCTACATTTCTACAATCACATACTTCTGTGTTCACTGTATTCCAGCCCATCTGCTTCAATACATTTTAGCAGAGCTGTTATAATTTTCATTCATAATGTATGATGGGTTTGTAGAAATTTCCTCCACGTGTGAAGCCTATTTAATGTTAACATTCTCAAATTGGAGTTGGTTATAAATAATGCACCAAGAAATGGGGAATGGTGCAAATTATTGCTTTTTGTTGTACCTGTCAGGCCAACAGTTACATTTTTAGTATCTGTAAATAGTTTTGCACAACTTGTACCCAGATTACTTCTATCAAAGGGAGAGAACTCTTTGTCCCACTTTATGGAAATTGTAAAAACCTTTAGCCAATTTGTGGTCAAAAAATAAATAGCAGAAAGAGCTTGCAGACAACATTTATTTTGTATGTACATTAATGGGGACTTCCATTTCTCCTGGAGGCCAGACTCGACTTTGAAATTCATGTTTGATAAATTCCCTGGCTTTCCGAGTAATTTAACTGTCTATAGGGCTGTTGATCCTCCGAGTGCATCATTGAACCTTGGGGACTTGTGCACCATTTCTGCATATCCAAGTTCAAATATATGCTCAAGATTGGTTTAAATTTTAAGTTGTTGATCTTATTTCTGATAGATTTGTTAGCTTATCCTCCATTTCATTTCTAAAACCTGCTCCTAATCCTCAAATATTCTCTTCTTAAACACATCTTTGCTAAATTCATTGATTGTGTTAGTAGAATGTATATTGAGCAGTTGTTCTGCAAGCACACTGAAACAGGAATACTGTTAGTGCCTTCGCTCCAAGACCAAAAGAAGTTTGATAACCTGGCTGTCAATTATCACCAGTCTTCTCATTTGTTCTTACTTTTAGGTTGACCATCAGTTTTCAAGTCTGTTACAGTATTCACAAAAATTTTTCACCGATTTTAAGAGATTTTGACCAATTTTCATGCCATTGTTTATGCAATATAAAATGCAAGCCAAGTCTATTAAATTTTGTTTTGTTATGTTTCTTTTTAGAATTCTTGAGATTTTGTTGATATTACAAATGTTATGTTTGCGAAGGGAAGTTTCTAATCCATTGTCACTGATAAAAGTATATAACTGATTTTTTTTTATCTCCAGTCCATTTTTTAAAGGAAATTTCTAGCATTAAGAACAAGTTAATCCTACAAACACTAATTTAAAGCATTTGCCATGTTTATAAACTACCTTCTCCTAGGCATGTCAAGAGTCCCAAAGCACTGGAATACATATATATTTTTTGAAGTCGTTAGCTTCTCCATCACCTTGTGCTATGATCACACCTAGTGGATGAGGAAGCAGGCTCTGCTGGTTCGTGGCTGCTGTGATGAAGACAGGGCCGGTTCTAGAGCCCCGATGTGCCGCTTCCCAGCTCACGACTCTGTTCAATGATGTTGTTTTTCCCCCAAAGTGGATTTGCTTTCATCTTCCTGAAAGCGGCACTTTTCAGTAAGACCCATTTTAGTCCACATCACAGAACGCCGTCTGCATTTCTTTCCTTCCTGTGTTCCTGACCTGTGGGGTTGACCCATCCAGGGGAAGCTCACGTGCCCCAGACCCATCCTCTGCTTCTTTGCAGCTCATTTCTTCTCGTAATTCAGTCCAGAATTCTGAGGCCTTTCTACTTCCTTATTATTTTCTTCTCCATGAGGAAATTAGTCTAAAGGAAAAAAAAAAAAAAAAGAAAGTCCTTCTGTGTGGCCTGTTCAGCAAGACTTAGGAACTTCCTCTCCTTCGTTTTCAGGCCCAACCGGACCCGTGGTGCCAGAATTCAAATTTACAGTCTCTGGGGCAACATTTTAATAGAGTTTTTGCTGGTGTTAGAGCTTAACTCTGGTGTTATATTCATACTCTACCATGGAGGTTTAACCACCCAATTTTATTAGCAGCAAAACAAAAGTATCAGGAAAATGAAATCTCGGTGTTTGTGCCATGGGAGGGAACAGCCTTGCCCCCTTCTCCCAGTGGTAATTTATATCTTCTTGGATCATGGTGCACGTAAACTTGGCGAGCAGTAAAAAAAAGAAGCCATTTGAGAACATTTCTGACTTAAACGAATTATGTGTAGGAAAAGAATACCCAGCCCATATTATCTTTGCCTTTTAAGGAAATAAAGCTTTGATAGCAGGAGTATTTGATACAGTTATGCACCCTGGACAAAGATTACTTTGGAGGCTGAATTAATAGATGGGAACATGGAAATTAGAATAATGAATCTATCTCATTTCAATTTTTTTTTTTTTTCCAAATTGTTTCTAGTCTAAGCTTTCTGGACCCTCAGAGAAGTTTTGGGTCCTGCACTCGCTCTGCTGTCTCAGTGCTGCTTCGTGCTACTACAGCCCCTTCTGCTTTATGGACCACATGTCAACCAAGTCTAGAGAAAAAGATGGTGATGTCACTGGACTGTTTACATTTTCATGTTGTTGGATTCAAACTGGGAAAAGGAAACTGTGGCTGTGGCTCTGAAGAGGAGTTAAGTATGATTAGTGCAATGGCTGAAGACTGGTCAGGGCATAATTTCTCATTTTAAACAGAGAGCCCTGGACTCCAACTTGGGAGGCCTTAGCTGGCTCTGCCACTGGCTTTCCTAAGTCACTTCAAGCTTTGGTAACAGTTTTTTTGTACATGATGTGTGGATGATCCCCGTGCCCTAGTTGTGTGGGGGAGTATCTGATGAGATAATCACAGGGAACGTGCTTGAAAAAAGATGAAATGTCCTACAGTGCCTGGCCTCTGAAAAGGGAATGTCACTGGGCATTTTTAAATTGTTCTCGGGGCTTCCTCCCCTGGGTTGAAAAGGGGTTGGAGGAACTAACATTTGCCTTTACTAGGGATGCCAGATAGAACAGCAGACATTCAGCTGAATTTGCCTATCAGATGAACAACGACTAATTTTAGCATAAGTATATCCCACCTGTTGCATGGGATGTACTTATACTAAACATTACTTGTTGTTCTTGTGAGATTCAGATTTAACTGGGCATTCTATATTTTTGTGGCTCTATCTGGCAAACCTAGCTTTCTTGCCTTTGGTCTAGAAGGGATCACCTTCTTTCTTTCCATGTCCTACCAAGACCCAAGATCTCAGCCCCTGGCTGTGGCTACGAGCTTAGCCATGGGCTGCGGGTGGCACTTAAGAGTCAGATGTTCAGCTCTAGATATTGATCCACATTTGCACACCATTTTTTACTTGGGTGCCTGGGCAAGTCACTTAACCTTGCCAAGCCTCAGTGTTCACAGCTCTAAAACAAACATCAGAACTCACCCTATAAAGCTGTTCTGAGGGTACAACAAGCTGATGTGCATTTTTGGAAAGCTTTAAGGCACCAGGAACAGTAGTGTTTCCATGCACTTTGCTCTGGGAAGCACAGTCTTATACTTACATACTTGATCTCTGTGCCATGAAGGGATGGCTAGTGGCAGCAATACAACAGCTTGAACATGTTTTCCAACAAAAAAAATCGACACGTTCTACTTCCCCCTAATTTAAGATTTCAATGTCTTTCATTGGCTTCATGGGTTTTGTCAGTAAATATTGTAAACATGCCTCTGTCTATTGCTTGCAGGAGCTGTGTTTCTAGTTCAAGTTTCAGAGCAGTCCCTGCATGCCTGACCCTTCAAGGAGCACCCACTTTGTGGCCCTGACACTTAGAAAACCCAGTCAGAGGCCGGGTGCAGTGGCTCACGCCTGTAATCTCAGCACTTTGGGAGGCTGAGATGGGCAGATCATGAGGTCAGGGGTTCGAGACCAGCCTGGCCAACAAGGTGAAACACCGTCTCTAATAAAAATACAAAAATTAGCCAGGCGTGGTGGTGCACGCCTGTAATCCCAGCTACTTGGGAGGCTAAGGCAGGAGAATCACTTGAACCTGGGAGGCGGAGGTTGCAGTGAGCCGAGGTTGCATCACTGCACTCCAGCCTGGGCCACAGAGGGAGACTGTCAAAAAAAAAAAAGAAAAGAAAAAGAAAAAGAAAAGCCAGCCTGAGTTCTCTGTCCCCCGCTGTCCCAGCGTCTTCTTCCTCCACATAAGAACTGAAGTGTGCCACGGTTGCTGGGAGAAGATGGCAGCAGGGAACCCAGGGATGAGGAGAGAAAACTCTGGCCGCGCATCCCCGCCCCCAACAAGCTCAGGAAGGCTGGTGGGGTCAGAAGCCTGTCAGGCAAGATGATAGCAGGCGAGAGGAGGGTGGGAGTGGACTGACATCACAGCTGGGGTGGCCTCTTGCTGGAGGCGAGGATGCACGACAAAAGTCGCTGTGGGGCAGCTGAGGGCTGCTGGGGCTCCCTACCTATGGGTTCTGCACGGTGGGGAGGGAGGCATCCATGTCCTCTGCCCTTTGCCTTCTGCCCTCTCTCATCACCATGCAGATCCCCCGTGGCCTGACATAGCTGCTGTCTTTCCCTGGCTGCTTCTTCACGGAGCCAAGTTAACTTTTGCAATTCCTTTCTTCTCCTCTTGTCGAAGGCTCATGTTTTCTCAGCCATTCTGGGCACTTCCCTTTCATTTCCTGGGAAAGAAAAGCTCAATCTGTCTTCTCCCGACGGCAGTAATCCTCTCTGTCGAGTTGTGAGTTGTTCACATCCATCCCACCAGATCCATCTGGTCCAGGCACCTTGTTGACTTTCTTATTGGCTCTTTCTCTCGGCTGCGTTTGGCCTTCTGATGCTTTTGAGATTCCTTCTGCTCTGGTGGAGCCATTTGTAAGGCTTCCCCTGGGTCCTCTGAAGCGTCTGCTGTTTTTCTCCTTCTCTGTTCCTCTTCCTATGCTCTCTGTGTTTTCTATTGTTCCGGCAGGCTTTCATTGGTAGCATATGATTTTTCATTTTTTTCTTTGTATTTGCTTAATTTTGCTTTATCCTTACAAAGGGTGGAAATTTACTGTTCCCCACCCCCTGTGATTGATGGAAAAGAATATCATACCAATTGATTGAGATAAAAAATTAGTGCCTCGCCATAGAGAAGCCAAATTAGCCACCAGAAGTAGGTGCACAGAGTATTTTAAGAGTTTTTTTGATTAATTCTCATGATGTGAGGCCTTTTGACACAAAGTTTTATGTGCTGCGATGTGGGAGGAGGAAGAAGTGGTAACGGGTTATTACAGGTTTTACTTTTACCTCTAGTTGATTTATTGGCCGACTCTTGCGGTATGAAATGAGGGCACTGCAGATGTGAGGGTGTCTCCTTTTGGAGAGAACAATTCCTGTGTGTGCGCGTGACCGTGTGTTTTCTAGAACGCAGGCTCAGGATATCAGGGACTAAGCCAAAAAGACTCAGAGTAGAATTTTAGTGAAAATGCCTACCGTTATGGAAACAAAACAGCAAAAAGAGGCCCTTCTAACTCAGATAGATATCACTCAGCACCTAAGAGTGACAGCTAATCAATTCTTTTATCACCCTCGTAGAAGGAGAAAATCCTAATTTAACAGAGTGCTGATAGAAAATAATTATTAACTAGAAACATTTTTGACAGTGACTCATTTGTTCTTATTTTAAATATACAGAAACATATCTTATTTCTTAAAACCTGTTGTCAGCTTCATGGTTTCCTTATTGCAACATTTAGGAATTAGTTTTATTACAAGCTACGATTTAACCCAAATCATTACAGCAGCAACCCTTTCCTTTCTGCCATCTGAAAGCACTGCTCCAAAACACATCAACCTTGGTTAGACATGTTGAAGATATCCTTGGCCATACTCTTGAATTCATATTTTAAAAATAAGGACTTCGTGCTTTGAATACTTTTGTTGATGGAAAGCAATTTTACATATGTGAGTTTGCATAGATATATTGAATTCATAGTTCCACTCAATAGAGAAGAAGTACCATATGGTATAAGCACTCTACTTTGATCTCAAAGAATCTGCAAAAACCCCATTTTTTTTCAGTTAGTGGAAATACGTTTCACTGTCTTACTTTTTATATATATTTATATATTTACTTATTGAGGTTAGTTGACAAATGCTTTGTATGAAATATAGCTACAAATTGTAATTGAGAGCAAAAGGTATATTAATATTTCTAGGTAATCTCAGTGACAAATCTCTACTAATGTTTCTGACTGTGGTTATTTTTGTTGGTTATTAAAAAGTGGGGTTCTTCTTTTTCATTTTCCCTGTGTGATGGAAGTCTTGGCAAAGAGATATACATTGCATTTTCACTAATCTGTTCATCTAGTTTGAAGCTAGAAGTGTATTAAACGAATTGTCCACTTCTTCGGATTTTAATTGCTATGATCGCTTTTTATCTCTTCTTCTTTCAGGTGAAAAACAATTCCTAGATCCAAAAGGTGCCCTATGTATTGCGACCTGGTCTTTGTCCCCTCTCCCCGCCACCCCCTATTTCAGGAGTGGGAGGGGACAGACAGCAGTGCTGTTTGCCACAAGATGGCGCTCTGTAGATAACGTTTTCTGAGTGTTGCCAAATAAGAATGCAATTCTCCTGGACAACTGGGGTGGCATGAAGTAGCCCACCATTCCCCAAGTCTTTCTTATGGATGGCCTCTGTCTGGGGCTCCTGGTTGTACTGGTGGATGTTCCCAAACACGAATGCATCCAAAAGACATCCTGGGTGGATCTAAAGCTTTAACGACGCCGCAGGTGCAGCTGCTTTACATGGTTTGATAAACATTTTCACCTTGAAACCTTGCTGCCTCTGGAAAATGTAATCAGTGGCAGGCAGAAATGAGCTTCTTCTAACGACTGATTTATCCGTGTTCTTGGTTGAATACTTGAGAGCAAGAACGATGTTCCTTCCAACAAGTTTTGCTGGGAATGACATACTTGGAGTCCAAAGAGGAGGTGGCTCGATGAGCTTGGATGTTGGTCATTCGAGGGTCCCCTGCTCTTCCTTCCACAGCCGTCTGCGGTCCACGCAGCATCCCATGCCGGAGCATCCCCCGCACCCCCATAGCTGAAGCAAAGGAGTGGTCAGGTGCCAGGTCCAGGCACGCGTTGCCTAGCAACACGCTGGGGCTTGGAGAAGCTGACATCACCTTGGAAGAGAGCAGCTTCACGCCCACCAATGAGGGGAGTAAATTCGTTAACAAGGCTAGGAGCAGGCAGGCGGCCTGGTGCTGTGCTTCTGGACGGGGCCTCTCGGAGCTGGAGAGAGAAGCCTCACTCCTCATCCCTCTTTATGAGGGCAGCAGAGGGGGAAGCCTTCCACGGTGCCTTGTTGCTATCCCTCAGGGGTAAATTTTTAGCTGCAGAATTTATGAGTTGCACATTTATTTGATTTGGCTTTTGGTTAATTTTTTTTCTCCTCTTGTCAACCTGACAATATGAGGGCAGACGGATGCAGTCCCTGTAGAAGAGGCAGTAAACGGTGCTCTTGGAGGCGCTTTATAGAGGCCTTCTAGACTGCGCTCCCTTGGCCCTCCCCTCCCCGTCCCTCTCCTTCCTTCCTCCCTTCTCCTCGCACTGCCAGTTCAGCAAGGCTCACGCAACCAGAACGCTCCACTCTAAATAAATAAATCCTGAAATAAATATGGGTGTGAGTCTCATTAACATTACCTGTCAAATCCCTAAGCACAGAACCCCCAAATGGCCCCCTGGGTCTTCCAGTAATTTCTGGAAAGCCCATAAAAAAAGGCGATCAGTGGATATATTTGTGGAAGTCATTAGCAGGGTGGGGGAAGATATGCTTATAAGTCAATAATTCTTTTTGACACGACCTTAGCACTGGTTGTGTGGCGACTCCCCTTAATGGAAGGAAAAGACATATGGCCTGAGTTTTATGACAGATGTCAGGAATCCTGAAAGGTGGTACAGGGAAGATCTTGGTTATTTTTTTTTTCCCTTTTAACTGACATGGATGTATGGGACATTTTGTCAACCTAATGACTGTTTCCTTTGGTTCTTCTGATCATACAGTGGCAGGAGAACATAGTGACCCACTTTTCAAAGGATGGTAAATATGGAAGGCAAAATTTATGTTAGAAAAGGTCTGGAGAACACACACTCAATCTGAAATCTTAAAAATCATATAGTGTTGGATTTATTCCACGTTACCTCTGCAGCGTGTTAATCTTTAATTGGGGTTTCCAAGTCAGTAAGGGAAGATTCACATTTAACTCTCAAATAAAATTCCTGTGGCTCATATGCTGTTTATTTGGGAGAGTGTTGAGTTAGTGGTTCATCCCAAAGAGCATTTTCTGCTGTTTTGCATTTTGGAGTTCATAAGCGTGACCCTCAGCATGGCCTCACAAAGATGTTAGTCATTGAACCTAAGAAGGGATGAGTTGCCTAAGTGCCCTGCTGGCCTGCGATGGGGCCCTTTGTTATTTCTTTGAAGAAGAGCTATCAGGTGATACTTGGCAGAATTGTATCTCCAAGAGAGCTGATTACAAAGCCATGAGTGGACAAGTTTAGAAAGTGGTCGCGATTTGGAGAACACGTTCCCAAGGCAGAGCTACTGAATCTGATTTGGGAGGAAAGAAGGTATGAGATACAATGCAGCACTTTGTAATCATTTATTAGTCTTGGAAAGGCCCCTGAAGGTGCTTGAATTATAATAGAAAACAGCGGTTATAAATCAGGCCATCAGCGCGTAGGGCCAGATCTCTGGCAGCACCCTGCACTCACTTAGCTAAGAGCTGCCACTTTCCAACCATTGCCTTGGTTTGTAAGAAAAAGGGGAACTTAGCTGACATCAAGTGCACTTGATTTTCCTTATTTTTTCTTTTTTTGTTTAAGCACTGAAGCAGTACCAGTAGCTTTCCGGGCTGCATTGTCAAAATGACTGTGGCCAATATTTTATCAAAAACAGAGTCCTGAGTACTTCTGAGTATTTGGCTGATTGATGCTTCCACTGACTTTGCTGACCAAGTTTGAAAACAATTTTATTTAACATATCTATCTGAGCCTTGTCCTTTCTCCCACCGCCAACTCCCTCCTCCATGTTCGCACTCTGCTCCTTTTTTTTTTTTTTTTGAGACAGAGTCTCTCTGTTGCTCAGCCTGGAGTGCAGTGGCACAATCTCAACACACTGCAACCTCTGCCTCCTAGGTTCAAGCGATTCTCCAGCCTCAGCCTCCTGAGTAGCTGGGACTATGGGTGCATGCCACCGCGCCTGGTTAATTTTTGTACTTTTAGTAGAGATGGGGTTTCAACACGTTGGCCAGGCTGCTCTTGAACTCCTGACCTCAAGTGATCCACACGCCTCGGCCTCCCAAAGTGCTGGGACTACAGGCGTGAGTCACTGTGCCCCGTTCTCTTCTTTCTAAAGGCCGACTCTCTTCATTGTTTCTATTCTTGTCATCCTCCAACTTCTGGAGTACTGGGGGGAACACAACATTGACTTGCAGTTTTGGAACCCCGGGTGGGAGCAGTGGGGGAGGCGGCAGTGAAGATAATTTTGCTTCATGAGGTGGTGGAGGGTTAATCCAGTCGCCCTCCGTGCTTCAGACCCCATCCTGGACCAGCAGTTCTTTGCCACGGTTGGCTGGGCTAAGTCAGACCTCCCTTTCTCATTCCAGTGGCGAGCATGATGGAATAGAAATGCATTCCCTTGATCTGGAATCCCCTCCAAGTCTTTCAGGGTGTGTTGGAGTTCTCACAATGACCTTCTCTCAGGTTTCTGGGTACGATGGGAATATGTTCTTTTCAATGCACAGAGACAGTCCATCAGCATTCTGACCAAGAGGCTTCTATTTTAAAAATCCAGGTTAACTGGGCCATTTGGAGGGAAGCATTTCAGCTGAAGCTATGCACTTCTACGTGCAATTTTGTACATGTAGCTGCAAGTCCAAAGAAAAGTCAAAATTGGGAAATGTCACTTCAAGGTTTGTTTTCTTATTTTGTTAGGGTTTCTATTTCTAGCAAGTTTTATTTGGCTATTTGCTTTGCTTATATTAATACAATTCAGTTTGATGTTTTTCATAAAGAACAACTCTTGTTTCCTTTAAGTAAGTGAATTATTTAATTATTGAATGGAATTTTTCAATGAAAACCTTCCTGTAAGAAATAGCAATATATTTAAGTCAATCTATGCAATTTCTCTTCTGTGATTAGAAACAATTTTTGGTCTCTGCAGTGTGGACTATTTTTTTTTCCCAGCTGCCAAGCTGATGCATACGTTTAGCCATCATATACATTTTCAGTGAAGAGTGGTTTAAACGATCTGCTTTGTTCACTGCTTAATTATGTTATTTTACTGTCCTGAAAACCTGACACAAGGCAAATTTACATTACTGTGCTCCTAATTAGCCAATAATCCTTGAGGATTTGAATGATACATACCCAAAGTCATTTCCTTCTCCACTAAATATGAATTTCCTTACGTCAGTTTAAGAAGACAGTGCAATGACAGAAGGCATCTCGGTGATGACAGCCCTCAACATGCCTGTCTCCTGAGTCACACTGTGTTAAAAGCCACATAATGATTTCAGCAGTATCATAAAGCACATCATAGGAAATCAATAAATAAACAATGTAGTTGGCTAAGATGTGCTTAGTTGTTCATCAGATGGTAAAAGCCCTTGTAGATGCTTCTAGTTTTTAAATGAACTCAGCTGTGCATTTCTTTGCCTGTAATCCACACTCTGCCCTATCTGCTTCACACTCTCCATTGGAAATGTGTCCATGTCAGCCAGCAGAGGATCTAGGTGGCCCCACAGGCAGCTCTATTAGCACCTGGAATTGCCCTGAAAAAGCCTAGCTCTCAATCCAATCCATGTGCATCTCTGTACACATGACAGACATCTCCCCCGTTCAAGAGACCCTCTTCCTCACTTGCTACTTGCTACCAGTTGCTGTCCCTATGGCTTCCTTCCCTACCTTATTTTGTCTGGGCCTCCCTTCTGTTGCACATGGCCATGTGCGTCAGGGAAGTCACTACATCTTCTGCCCCAAGTCCAGGACAGGACTGGTCTAAATCAGAGTTTCTCATACTCTCTGGACCATCATCCAGATACAAGAAATTCATCTTACATTGCAGCTCAGCACACCCATAAGTAGGTGAATATGTGTATATTCATATTTATATTTACATCTGGACTCAAATTTCACTTTCAAAATGGGAGTTGGGACCTACTCCATAGAGGTCATGGATTTCAGTTGGCAGGGCATGTCTAAGCCAATTACTACTGCTCCAGTCTCCTAGCTAGGGATGGTTTTAGGCAAGAGCACATCATACGATTCTGGCCAGTAAGAAGCCAAGTGGCTCCCTGAGGGGTTTGAATTGTTAGCAGAGACAAGGGAGGCACCTGTGCTTTTTGGGTTGGGTGTCCTGCTGGCCGCACAGGATGACTGAGATGGGCTGCAAAAGGCGCTGATCTGCGGATAGCAGATGACACCTTGGATCTTTGGTTATGTTGCTGAACTAGTCAGTATGCTGCCAAGCTATTTCAGGAAATCTTGTTGTGAGATAAATTTCACTGTTGCGTAAGCCAGTTCGATTGGAGATTTCTGTCACTTGTAGTCAAAAGCTTCTTCATACATTTCAGTGTCTAGGAATCACATTGTCTGAGCTGGGGTTTGTGGTACCTGATGTTAACAGACTAGGGTCGTATCCCAATTAAAAGAAGATGAACTTAGAACCCTTTTTGTCATGTCAAGTCAACTGAACATTTGTGGCTTCAGTGGCTTCAGTGGCCCATAGGACTGGTTTGGGGACCTGATTCAGCAGAAACTGAAATTTGTGATTTGACCTCTGTGGTTTTGGCTATTTGTAGGTGACCTGGAAGGTTCATGGCATATAGTCATTTGTAATTCGCTGAGCCACATATTTCGATTTTGTATGCCATAAAATGGATTCTGTATGCTGTGAATACTGAAACGATGAGCCCAGATAACCCCCAGCAGGTTTATGATGTGGTTGTGTGGAGACAAGAAAATGGCTCAAACTCGTTTTCTCATGATGAAGTGTTCGTTACCCCTCACGTCCACCTTACACACACCACAAGCTATTTGTTAATGCTGGAAATAAGGAGAAAGTAAATGGTGATTCATATCTGGGAAACTGAACTCTGGAGAAAGCGGAGAACAAAATACTGAGTGGTGGCCCCTACCCAGTACCAGAATGGGTCCCCTGGAAAACCAATGTGGTCGTGAGAAAAAGGGGCCTATGAAACTGTGGGTGTGAGTGCTTCATCCAGTGCAGAAATTACTTGCTGATGCGGGCTAAGCATCAGTGGAAGTTTGGAGAGCATTCTACAGTTGTGTGTAGGGTGCCAGTAAGCTTACTGGGCATGATATCATGATGTACCTCAATGCCCCTGGATGGGAGTTTGTGAGGGTCTCACGACATGCACCCATGAATGTGAAGAGTCTTCTGAATCTACAGTGAGTGAATGCTCTGTGAGCCAGAGGATGGCAAAAGGCTCTGCTTTATAGGAGCTGGAAGTTGCTAATTGTTAGGCAATTGTGGTAATCCTTTTAATTTAGACAGTCTTGGATGTGCATTCACAGAGACTTGCGGTGGTCTCCTGCAACTCACCTTTGCTTGGGTCCCGTGTTTGGGTACCGTCAGTTTCCATGGAATTAATGAATTAAGCAACAACGTATTGGGTTGGTTTTGAAGAGTCACCGGAATCAGAGACAGAGGGGGGACACAGTGAATTCCTTTGGTGATGATCAGGTAGAAAGAAACTGAGGATGTGGACCCAGTACTTCAGCCAGGGCCCTGCTCAGCTGTCTGATCCATGCCCTCAACCCACAGCATCACTCACCTCAGTGGCCTAGCTTAGCTCACAGTCAGAGCTGGAGCCGGGGCTGAGCATTGCTTATCACCACAGTCTCCACTGTGGGCTCAGGCAATGGTTAGAGCTAAGTCCACCTCCCTGTGGAAGGAAAGGGCTCCATCTGGGAAAGTCACCATGGGGGTGACACACATATTCGTGAGCTTACCTTTGTTTCAGGTGGGGACATTCAGGTATCCATTTCAGGGATGTGACAGGACAAGCAGAGAGGGGGCAGCTAGAGAGAGAGTACCATGTACAGGGGCAACATTGCTGGGCACAGTGGCTCACACTTGTATTCCCAGCACTTTGGGAGGCTGAGGCAAGAGGATCACTTGAGCCCAGGAGTTCGAGACCAGCCTGTCTCTACAAGAAAATAAAAAATAAAAAATTAGCTGGGTGTGGTGGCTCATGCCTGTAGTCCCAGCCACTTGGGAGGCTGAGGCAGAAGGATCGCTTGAGTCCAGGAGTTCCAGGCTGCAGTGAGTTATGACTGCCCAAGGCACTCCAGTCTGGGTGACAGAGTAAGACCCTGTCTCTTAAAACAAACCAACAAACAAACAGAACATGGAAGATTCCAGAGAAGAATTTATAGTGAGGCTTCAGGACCATGCTGCAGAGTGGTGAGTTGGGTTGAAGGTTGCTGCTCTGTGGTCTGCCAGAGACCAGAGATGTGGTTTTTACAACAAGTTTTCAATGCTTTAAAACTTGTGGTGACTTCAGTTTCAGATCTAGAATTTATCATTTGTTTATAACAGAGGTATGTAATAATTTGGTGCTGTCATCGAGTTAATTAAAGTCAATTAGAAATTGGTTATTTGCTTTTGAATAGAAAAATTAGCAGTTGCTTTTGGTAAAGGTGAAGCTATTCCTTGAAGAGTCAAATCAGCTCTCCAAAGCACAGATTTTCCACCACACTTAAAGTATCATGAGAAATTTTGTTTCTTGTGTGGCCCAAACACCAAGACCGTATGGCCGTAATATGTTTTTTATACTTTTTTGTGTCTTCCACCCCAAGACACTAACTTGTGGGAAGTGGTCACCTGCAGGAGTCTCTTTCATTAAAGCCCAGACACCAACAATTTGAGGTTTCTTGAACATTTTTTTCCTCTGATGTCTGTGTTTTGAAGCTCCTGTGAAAACCCAGGGTACCCCTCTAGGTGTCACTTATGCCGTAAAATCATCTGCTGTGGGGAATCTTATTTCATTTATTCTTCTTTCAAAGCAGAATTGTCAGAATCCAGAATAGAAAACAGTTGAACATAAAGTGTTTTGCAAGTACTTCAGCCAAAACTTAGAAATGTGCATTAAAAAACAAATAAAAAACATGAGGGAGTGGTATTTTTGAAGTTTAAATCATCCTCTCCTACCGTTTGAACCTGTTGTCCTTTAAGCCTTAAAGGAAGTGATTCCCGCCAAGAGGCCTTCTCTCCAGGACTAAGTTGTGAGCCTCTTTTGGACAGGAGAGACTTATGGAATTATTTTTGGACATTCACATGGATTCTAGAATATTCCGTAGTGTTGGTTCTTAGTTATATATTACTTAAGGATGTTAACTTGATATTTATAATACAAGCTCCTGGTCATTTTGTGATGGTGACAGGGCTCATTGAAATCCAGACGTCTTGGGTTCTAAAGGTCATACCCCAAGTTCCATCCTCCTCGCAGTTCTTAGCCCTCCAAAGTGACATTGTCATTAGCAACTTGAGTTTATTGCAGAAGACAGCAACTTAATAGGATGAAACTTTAAAAATTAAAACTGGCAAAACAATTGTTATTGACTGAAATGGAAAGTGAGTTGTAATTTGGAACTAAATTATTTATAAACACGGCTGGTGTTGTATCGGAACTACGGAGATGGTAAAAATCTGCTTCTGAAACATCTTGCTAAGCATGAAGGTTTTCAGCGTCATTTGAAAATGCTCCAAGGAGCTCTTGTGATGGATACAAATGCTTCCTCACAGTCACCAGATAGCTGATGTGCAAAATAAGAGGAGATGAAGTCTGGGGGCAGAAGTCGGTGACGGTGATTCAGAAGAAATCTAAACTGTATGAGCACAACCTTTTATACAGAGATTCTAATTTTTCATTCAAAATTTAGGCAGGCGGCAGGCAAAATGTAATCACTTTTTAGCATGACTGTACTGTATAAGCATATTAGAAAAGCTCTGTGATGGTAATCGCGTAGTGAACTTGAAACCACCCCTAATTAAACTGCCTGCATCCCCCAGCATTTTCCTGTAATGATGTCAAACCGTGTAGCAATTAGTTGCACCTCTATGAATGTAAACACTGTTTGCAAATCATATAAACTTAACCTGGTTTGCTTATTGAAAATCTCCTAAAAAGGAATTAATTAGCTTTGTATGTTTTGGAATCACAATTTATGGGATCATTTTGGAATCTCTCACTGAAGTCAAATTAATTTTTTTCCCTGAGATTCATACAAATGGAATCTCTCTTGCAGGGGACTGCAAGGAAAGACTGAGCACAATTTACTTCATCTTCATTTTATTTCTGCAACGACCGCTGAAGTGTGGAATTCCGGACAGGGGTTTACTGAGTTAACCCAGTTTTATGATATTTTTCTCAAGAGAAAGGTATATATCATCTGAAGGTTGCACCTTTCCTGTGTTTTTCACTTTCTCTAGGCAGCGTGGAGTGTTTCAAGCTCATTTGAATGTGAAGTTTGGGCACCAAAGCAATCTTTATGTAACCTGGCATCATCTTGGAAGACACCAGCCCCGGACTGCATGGCAACAGCCCAGGAGCAATTGCCGATTAGGAGAGAAGTGGCCAATTCCAAACAAAGACATTGAACAAACAAAACAGACACCCAAGTGTTTTAACTCAGTGATCTTTCCTCTGCCCACAGGGAGCACAAAAGAAAAGGGAGCCAAGTTTAAAACGTGGCATGCCTTTGTTGCAATTGTCTTGCTGAAACCTTGGATCCTAGAGGTGGATGGTTTACCTGAGCCATCAGCTACATAGCACATTTATGGTTATTGTATTTTACAGGTTGATAGATTTTTATATTCTGTCCAAGTCAGGATCTTACACCACCTGGTTTATTATTTAGTAATTTACAGTGCAGTCAGGCATGTTTAGCTTAATGTAGGATAAACTTATAAATCTATTGTTCCTCCAGTTGCTGGGGTTGGTGTGCAATGAACTACAGAGCTGGATGCGTACATACATTTCAGCTCTGCTTTTTTCTTTGATAGGGAAGCAGGCAATAGATAACACAGTGACAGTAGCATCCCAGGGGACAGCAGAATGTGAGAGCAACACCACGTCAGGTTAGTAGGTCATTATTGTATGAGCCGTGAACCATTAATGGACTACTACGCCCAGCTCAATCTGTGTCAGATTATGGCTCTTGGCAGGAGAATTGTTATCTAATAGCTAACTTTGCTTCCTCACTATCGTCTTATTAGTTCCTCTGATAAAAATGTGCACAGGTATATATTAATAGGGGGCCTCATTGGGAAAAGGCAAAATCTTAGCTGTTTTCCCCCAGATCTGGAGACAATGCCTCTATGCTGATTGTGCACGGGTGGTTCTTTCGGGGAATGGCATTCTTTCACAGGTATTTTTGGAGGTCTTCTAAAACACGCAGCCAAATACATGGTGTTAGTTGATGCAAAAGACTCCCCTATTAATATCTTTTGTTGAGGATGTGAACTGAAGAATTAGTGGGAGTGAAAGGAGAGGGTAGGGGAGGGCTTGTCTTCTCTATCTCCACCTTAACTCTTCAAACGAGAACATGGATGTACTTTCACATTCCGGGGAAGAAAAGCCCACCTTGCCTGAAATGATACCAAAACAACAAGGATCACGTGGCATTATATAATTTTTATTATGTGTAAAGTAGGCAAGACAAGCGCACTATTGATGTGTGGTTTCAGAAAAAAGCATGCGATTTTAGGAAGAGTGTAAGGAATTGCAGTTTTTTTGAGTTATAATAGTAAGAAGTTTATTGTGCATGTTTTGGGGCCTGTGGCAGAATATTTCTGCCACCTTTTCAAGACATAAAGGTCACTGTGCAGTGTGTGTCTTTCTTTCTAAGCCCCTCGGCCTCTTTTCTGCCATGATCATCCCTAAACAGAATCACTGAAATAAAGAATTCCAAAATATTTCCAGGAAGGATGAACATGCGGATGAATTTGGACTGCGATTATGGCCCCCAATCTTTGTGCTTGATTATGCAAATCGCTTTTGGAAATTTTCTTGGATGTCAAGAATGTGAAAGGATATTTTTAGCAAATGCTGGAGAAATTTTTTTCCATATAGATGGAAAGTACATGGGCAAAACTGACAGTTCAAAGAGGGAGACAGGAAGGACTCTGGGAACACAGCCTTTGTATGGATACAGACCCCGGCTAGATGCTGCAATTGCTCCTAAGGCCACGGCTGGAGTGGGCCAAGGAAGAGGAACCCAGGCCATCACATCTGGCTTGTCACCAAGTTGTCACCTCCAGCAGCACAGGCAGGAGAGGCTGCTGAAGGAGACCATGACGTTAGCCCACTGAGAATCCGGAGGGCAGTGAGCACGCCTGCAAGGCCTGGTAAAATGGGCTTTTGGTGATACTGTTTGATACAATGTCCTTGTTTGATAAAGCACCTATATAATGAAGGTAAGTACCAAATTAATACCCAAATCCATCCTAATCCAAATCCAATTACTCATTCCTGCGTGCATGTGTACATGTATGTGTATGTGTATTTCTATACAGAGGATTATGTTATCACCACCCCATCCCAACACACACAGACAATGGCCAGGACAGCCTGATCCATATGAGCAGTGAGTGTGGGCTCTCTGCTCTTCTAATGACCTATGATATGACCCCAAGGTCCCATCATGTACACTCCCTTCTGACTCAGCCATGGATCTGAGTTTAATAAAATGTACCATATAGTGCATTACTAAAGTATTAAGTGTAACTTTTATCCTGGACGTCTTTTTCTCCCTTGTCTTTATTTTGATACTACCCAAACAAAAGTCTATGGATAAAATGCCTGAAATACTTTTCAGTAATGATACACTCCTTATTTGCCTTCTCAGATAAAACCAATCAAGTAATTATGGCTTATTATAAGAGATCAATATATATTCTAAATATTTCATTAAAAACATGATGATTGTGTAAGAAGGCATGTTATCACTTTATAACTGCCATCTCTTTGGAAGCCTTCACCCATCTAATTATTGTATAAAGGGAATTTTTGAAGTAAAATGTTGATTTTAGGAAAGAAAGCTGATACAGATTGGGGTATTTTAATCATAAATAAATTCTGACAGGTGATAAGACAGAACCACTACCCATTCAAGGAAATGGCTAAAATGTAAAAACTGACAGTACTAAGTGTTGACAAAGACATGGAGCAACTAGAGTGCTTACATATGGCTGGTGGAAGTGGCAAATGGCTCAGCCATATTGAAAAGTGTCTTGGGAATATCTTATCAAGTTAAATACAGAGCCCAGTAATCCTATTCTTACATATTTAACAAAGATAATGAAAATATAGGTTCATACAAATGACTGGTACACAGATGTTCACAGCATCATTATTTCTAATAGTCTCCAAATCTCACTAAAATAAAAACCAAAACTAACAACCAACAAAACTGAAAGCAACCCAATATCCATCAAGAGGTGAGTGGATAAACAAATTCCTCCTACATCCAGGCCAGGAATGCTGTTCATCAGTCAAAAGGAGGAAATCCTGATGCAGGCAGTAATGTGGATGGCTCACCACACCTTATAGGGAGTGACAGGGGCCAGACCCATAGGAAAGAGCACATGTTGCATAATCACCTATATGAGATCATTGACGTGAAATTCTAGGAAAGAAAACTGTCAGAAAACAGATAAGTGGCTGCCAGGAGTGGGGATGTGGGAGGGTGTGACTGCAAAAAGGCATTAGAGAACTTTTTGGGCTGCTAGAAATGTAGTGGTAGTTACAGGACTGCATAAAATTGTCAAAAGTCATCCAACTAAACAATTAGAGTGGGCAGATTTTATTATATATAAATCGTATTTCCATAAAGCTGGCAAAAAGTAGGTAAGACCAAATATTTAAAATCAAATTCCCCCTTTTTAAAGTTGACCTGAAAGCCAGAAACCATCCTGGGAAAGACTGATGTGGTGTCTGAACATATCCATGGCACCAAGACAAAGTGAGAAAACAAAGGAATGGCTAGAGGAGGTATTTTAAAACTGTGACTTGTTAATTGTCTTCATGTTTAAAGTATTCCTAATCAGTAGAAAATGAGCGACTAGGCTATCCACCTAGTGGAAAAAACATTTGATGAGAAAGTAACAATAATGGTAGCTAGCATCTGTTGAGCACCTACTATCTTTCTGACACTATTCAAAGTGCTTTATATTTTTAATTATGGTAAAACTGAAATAATTAAACATATTCCAAGTGTAAAATCTGATAAACTTTGACAAGCATATGCCTGTGAATTCATCACCACAGTCGAGATAACAAATCCTCATGCCACTTTGCGATTCTTTCCTCCTCCCTTTCCCTAGGTGCCACCAGCCCCAGGCAGCCACTGATCTGATTTTTGTAACTACATATCCATTTACATCTGCTAGAATTTTACATAAGTGGAATAATACAGTACATATTCTTTTTTTTTTTGCTTAGTGTCTTTTACACAGCATAATTATTTTGAATTTCATTCATGTTTGCATGTGTATCAGTAGTTCATTCCTTTTCTTTTAAATATAATTGATTATTTTTTATTACTGAGTAGTAATTCATTGGATGTATCAATTTGTTTACCTATTCACCTGCATATGGAAATGGGTGGTTTCAAGATTTTGTATATTAATAATGAAACCGACTTAATAGTCCCATAGACTGCTTTTTAAAATAAACATAGAAATAGACCCTTCTGGTCTTAAAGCTTGAAACTTACATTTGTTTTATATGAGTTCCTTCCTCAGGAAACGACCTTAGTATCAAAGAACTGAAACTCACCAGATCATCACATCAGATGCTGGACCCCACCTTCATGGTGATTGCTCCCTTGCTCCTCCCTAGTTTCTGTTTTCCTACACATTGTTTCATTTCTTCCCTGCTATATAAACCCTGAGTTTTAGCTTGTCAGGGAGATGGATTTGAGACTGAGCTCCCATCTCCTTGGCTGCAACACTTGATTAAAGCCTTCTTCCCTGGCAATACCTGTTGTCTCAGCAATTGGCTTCTGTGCCAAGAGCAGCAGGGCCTAGACCAAACCCCTGGTGTTTCAGTAATAACAATAAAGTGCTGTGAACATTTATATGGACACATGCTTTTTTTTGGGTAAATATTTAGGAGTAGAATGGCTAGGTCATATGGTAGGTGTGTGTTTAATTTTTTAAAGAAACTGCCAAGCTGTTTTCCAATGTGCTTGTGACATTTTATATTCCTATCAGCAGTGTGTTATATTTCTAATTCCTTCAGAATCTAGCCTTGATGTGATTAGTCTTTTTAATTTTAAACATTGTAATATGCATGTAGTAGTAAGTTAGTGTGGTTTTAATTTGTATTTCTCTATGTGGATCATCTTTTCATGTGCTTATTCTTCAAAAGTATATCTTTGATTAAGTATCTCTTCAAATTTTGGCATAGTTTTAAGACTTGGATTGCTCCTTGTTATTGAATTTTAAGTTTCCATATATGTTCTGGAAATATCTGGATAAAACTTGTTATCAGCTATATGCCTTGCAAATAATTTCCTTCAAGTCTATGGCTTGTCTTTTCATTCACTTAACATTGTCTTTAGCAGCACAAATGTTTTTAATTTTTATCAAGTCTATCTCATGAGTTTCTTTTTATGGTTCATACTTTTTGTATAGTATCTAGGAAATCTCTTCATGTCTCGAGGTCAGAAATATTATTGATGCTTTCTTCTAGGAGTTTTATGGTTTTAGTTTCCATACTTTTTAGGTCCTTTCTCCATTTCAAGTTAAGTTTATATATGGTGTAAGATTGGAGGTGGGATTTCTTTGAGTGTGTGTGTGGTAGTGCAGGGAGAGGGGGCACAGATATCCCTCTTTCACTGAATTGCTTTTGCACATTTGTAAAAAATTAGTTGCCATAAATGCATGGATCTGTTCTGTATTCCACTGCATTGATCTACTTGTCAATTTAAGCCAATACTACACCATCTTGATGTAACTTTAAAATAACTCTTGGAATAGTTAGTCCTTCAACTTTGCTATTTTTCAAAGTTGCTTTGGCTATTCTAGGCCTTTTGCATTTTCATACAAATTTTAGCACTATCTTGTTTCTACAAACAAAACAAAACAAAACAAAACAAAAAACAAACAAACCTGTGGGACTTTTGGTTGTGTTTGTATTTAATCTAGGGATCAATTTGGAGACAATCAATAGCTTAAGAACATCAAGTCTTCTAACCCATAAGCATGCTATGTCTCTCCATTTATTAAGTCTTCCTTATTTATCTCAGCAATGTTTTTTAGTTTTCAGTGTAAGAATCTTGCACATCTTTTGTCAGATTTATCCCTAAATATTTTATATATTTTGATGCTATAGTAAATGATGCTTTTTTATTTTAAATTCTGGTTGTTTATTGCTACTATATATAAATACGATTGATTTTTGTCTTTTTGATTTTGCATCCTGCAACCTTGCAGAACTCACTTACTATGAGCAGTTTTCTGTAGAATCTATTGGATTTTCTACATAGATGATCATATAATCCATAACAAAAGATAGTTTTGCCTCTTCTTTTTTAATCTGAATGCCTTGTATTATTATTATTTTTTTCTTGCTTTGCTACCCTGGATAGAACCTCTAGAATAGGGATGTCCAATCTTTTGGCTTCCCTGGGCCACACTGAAACAAGAAGAATTGGCTTGGGCCACACATAAAATACACTAACATTCACAATAGTTGATGAGCTAAACAAATTACAAAAGAATCTCATAATGTTTTAAGAAAGTTTATGAATTTGTGTTGGGCCACATTCAGAGCTGTCCCAGGCTGCACGCAGCCTGTGGGCTGCAGGTTGGACAAGCTTGCTCTAGTACAAGATTGAATAGAAGTGCCAGTAGCAGACATCCTGTCTCATTACTGATGACAGGGAAATGAATTCAGTCTTTCATCACTAAGAATGACATTAGCTGTAGGCTTTTCATAGATGTGCTTGATCAGGTTTAGGAAGTTCTCTTTTGTTCCTACTTTGCTGACAACATCTATCAGTAATGGATGTTGGATTTTGTCAAGTACTTTTTTGTGAGTTTCTTGATTGATCTTATCGCTTTTCCTTTTAGTTGTTTATGTCATGAAACACATTGATTTTCAAATGTTAAGCCAACCTTGCATTCCTGGGATCAACTCAATTTTGTCATGTGGTATTATCCTTCCTATAAAAGTGCTTTATGTTTATTATTTTATTTAGTTTTATAACAATCTTATGTGGTATGGATACTGCTGTTATTCCTATCTCTTATATCAGGAAAATTGAGGCACAGATGGCTTCATCCCTTGACCATATCACATAACTAGTAAGAGCTTGGATAGATTTGAGGTGGTCATCTAACCCAAAGGTTGAACTCTTAACTTCCAGAGTAGAAATGCAAACTAGAATATCAATAACACAGTTTCACATGTTTGCATGGCAATGATTAAATGTAGTAACAATATTTAGTGCTGGTAAGGAAGTAGGTCAGATTAACTTATAAACTGAACTGCTGGTAGGAAGATAAATTAATACAAGCTTTCAGGGAGACATTAACAATATATCCCAGAATGTAAAATTTGTACTACAATATTTCAATGCATGTGCAAAGGTGTATATGCAGTGCTTCTTTATTGTAACATAGGATATTTGGAGCATGAATAAAATAAAATACTATGGAACTGTTAAAATAATGATTTTTCACCTGGGTATTTTTCCATTTTAATAAATACTATAAAGAAACAGTGTATATAGTGAGATCCCATTCCTATCAAACTAATCTCTATATTTACATTCAAACATAGAGTCAACAGAGGGGCTTAGAAGGATCCCCTGAAGTGAGTTAAAAATAATAGTTATTTTTGTGCATTGTGGGGGTAGGAAGAAGAAAATGCAAGCCAGCCTAGAAAAGCAGGGTGTTGTGGCCCTGTGCTCTGGAGAGACTGTGCCCATCATGCAGCAGCTGTGCTGACCTCAGTTTCCAAAGGAATAAGAGGTCACTGCCTCAAAGGGCACCAAGGCTCTTCCAGGTCTAAGAATGACCTAGGAGTTGCCATGGGGAATCTCTGGAATATTGTCATAGCTTAAGGGAATGGCCTGTTTAAAGTAAAAATTGTCTTGGAAAATCAGCACATATGCTTAATAAAATTATATGCTTTGCTTTTGTTGTGGTTGGACTGACCCTAGGCAAAACCTTAGGGCACTGAGGAATGATTCCTATGAGGACACCCCTCCCATGACAGTTCCATAACAGAGAGGTCCCTGGCTCCTGGTCACTCACTCTCTGTAACTGAGATGGGCCCCATTGTTCAACAGTATGTCTGGTACCAAGAGACAGTTTTTGCCTATACTCAGCCAAAATCTGTATCCCTCCATCTTTTATCCATTGATTTCAAGAAGGACTCATCTGACAAAGTAAACTCCACAACTGTCTGGAGATAGTTGTTCCAGTTCCTCTATTTTTTTTTTTTTTTTTTTAGGTTAAACCCTCTTTATTCTTCCTTTTCCTCTTTCCTCTGGTTGTCGAGCCCTTCAGTTGCCTGCATTTCCTCTTCTAGAGGAATCCTCCCTGTTTGTTGATGCTCAGAACTGAGCACAGAAGTCCAGATGGTGTTTGATCCATCCCCTCTCCTGGGATATGGAAACTATGATTCTGGTAATTGATGCGAACTTGGCCTTAGATTTCCTGCTGCCCCTCTACACGGTGAATTTGTATCGATTGTGGGTGTAAAGAAACTTTGCAGGCCTTTGTCTCGAGAGCTCATCAAGACCTTTCTCTCCTCCCTCCTAGATATTAAATGCAGTTTGGCTGTCCTTCCTGGTTATCTTGCTGTTTTGTTGTTTGTTTTCTGTTCCCACTTTCTGTGAGCTCTGTGCCTTCAGGCCAAGCCCTGATCAATTGCAGACACGTGAGAACCTCTGAGAGCACAGCCCTGGAGGCGTGCTTGAGACCCTCTCCAAATTAATGGTGAACTCTTGTTCTGTACACATGGGGATAATTATTCTGTCACCTGTGAGTTCAGATTATTTTGTCCTCAGCCAGGCCTCACTTCAACCATACCACAGAGCTTTCATGGCAGTATTTATCAAATATTTGCCCAAAGCAGGACCACTTCTGCCTGAAAAGCTCTCTGATCAACCAATCTACAGACACTTTCAAGTGAAGAAACATGGCCAGATAGAAGTGATTATTCTTTTTTTCAATGCCCAGAAAATCTGCATCTGCCTCTCCTCTTGATTTCATTTTTCTTGACCAGCTCTTGGGCTCAGAGCCCTCCGAGCCCCCCAACCCCCTATTCCCCTCACCCCTACCCCCACCATCTATCTTGTTAAATAAGGGGCAGTTGTTAACACTTAGGAGACGAGTACAAGTATTTGGTCTGCTCTGTAGACATTTCTAAATATTAGATTATTCTGATGACAAGGTATCTGAAATATTGACTGCTTTTTACTATTTAGCACAAGGGTCAGTCAACTTTTCCTGTAAAGGGCCAGAGAGTAAATATTTTAAGCTTTTTGGCCGTATAGTTTCTGTCATAACTATTTAATTTTACTGTTGTAGCATGAAAGCAGGATGGTCGCGTTTCAATATAACTTTATTTATAATGGTAGGCAGAGGGCCAGATTTGGCACCCTGGCTATAGCTTGCCAACTCCATGTTTAGTTCATTGTTTCCTCTCATAGAGACATAATCCAAGCCTTAATTCCAAAGAAATACACAAGCAGCGTGGCACTGAGGGCATTGGGAAGCCCACTTGAATGGACATCATTGGCCCCACTGAGTAAAGTTCTTTCAAAGCAATTCTTGCAACTCTACACCTGTTCATAGCAGCAGAAAGCTCATTGTTTACCCTGATATCAATGTGAACTTTTCATCCATTTGTCGGGATTTCTCCCACTTCTTTCTATTTGAAATATGGAAAAACATTTCCTTTTTTTCTGCAATAGCTTCATGTTTCCATGTAGCCCTTTGTTTTCATGTTGATATCCTTCCCTCATATGTATTTTATAACTGGTAAAGGTGGCCCAGTTATACAGTAGTAAAACCTGAACTCTTCTCCTGTTTATAGATAACTTCCTTTGAGGATCTTACACTCCCTTTCTTGTTGGAGCCATAAAATAATGTATCTGTAAAATGTTCACATGTGCTAAGAAGAAAGGAAGTTTTGGGGATGCCATACGGGTTTGATTTTCAGGTACTTTCATGAGATTGTTTCAGGGTCATTTGGCTTATGGAAAATAGGGTTAACACAATTTAATACTATGAAATTATTTTTCGCTAGTAAGCATCTTCTAAGTGACTAAATCTTTCAGGTAACTAATTTCTTAGCAGTATTTGCTATTGGAATTTCCCAATTTTTTAACCCAAATAGACTATAATTGACCCTTGAACAGCAAGGATTTGAACTGCTTGGGTCCACTTTCACAAGGATTTTTTCCATAAATCTCTCCTGTCACCCCATCCATGTCCTCCACCTCTTCTGCTTCTGTCACTCCTGAAACAGCAGGGCCCTCTCTTCCTCCTTCTACTTGACATGAAGATGATAAGAATGAAAACTTTTATGATGATCAGCTTCCACCTAATGAGTAGAAAATATGTTTTCCCTTGCTTATGATTTCTTAATAACATTTTCTTTTCTCTAGCTTACTTTATTGTAAGAAAACAGTAAATAATATGCATACAAAATATGTTGTCATTGTGAATATTATTGGTATGGCTTCTGGTCAGCAGTAGGCTATTAGTAATTGAGTTTGGGGGGAGTAAAATTATATGCAGATTTCCAGCTGCCTCGGGGGTTGGTGCCTGATATGGTTTGTATCTGCGTTCCTGTCCAAATCTCATGTTGAAATGTGATCCCCAGTGTGGGAGGTGAGGCCTAGTAGGAGGTGTTTGGGTCATGCAGCTGGATCTTTCAGGGTTTGGTGCCATCATTGCAATAGTGAGTGAGTTCTCATGAGATCTGGTTGGTTAAGTGTGTAGCACCTTCCCCCCCCCACTCTCTCTCATGCTCCTGCTTTGCCATGTGACATTCCTGCCCCCACTTTGCCTTCTGCCATGAGTAGAAGCTTCCTGAGGCCTCACCAGAAGCCAAGCAGATGCTGGCACCATGCTTGTACAGCCTGCAGAACCTTTTTTCTTTATAAGTTACCCAGTCTCAGGTATTTCTTTACAGCAATGCAATAATGGCCTAATACAGCATTGTTCAGGGGTCAACTGTAGTTTGCTTACATCTTCCAACAATGAGGCAGTGGATTTGCTGAAAAAATAAAAAGCTGAAACTCTCAACCAAGTGGAGTTTTCCAGCATACTTCCAGACACCCATGCTGGAACGTGCAGCCTGAGCACTGGTTTTTCACACATGCCTAGGCCTCTCTGGGCTTGCTGGGCCTCCTCCTAGTGTCTGTATGCACGCTGCTTTGCTTCTTCATGACTATATACATTTGCCACTAGATCAAAAGCAAATTTGAGGTCAGAGTTTGAGTCTTATTCTTATCATTTGTTTTCCATGTTGAGCTGAATGTGCTGCACACAGTAGGGCCTCAGTCAGTGGCCCTGTCATTGGCCAGTGCAGGAGGATGGTGGCTGTCAATGATGTGCCGTGATGATTTGCAGTGAGTCTGCAGAGCAGCCTGTGCATGACGGTCCACTCTCAGTACTTCACTTGGAAATCCCCAACCTAGAAGGGGGCAGAAACACCAGCACCACCTCTACAGACCTTCTCTAGCTGCCCCTCCTTCCTGGGAAGCTGTCATCAGAGCAGGTGCTTGGGGGATGAACACTTAGACTTTTAAATATATATATATTCCTTATTTGTAGAAGACAGCAAAGACGGGCATCTCTTCAGAATGTGACACTTGGCTAGTTCTGACCTTCATGAGAGGTGATATTCTTTTGCCCAGCCTAAGTACACATACAGAGGATTTTGGAGATGTCATAGACAAATTCTCATTGCAGATCATTTCAGCTGGACTCTGAGGGCTAGCATCTTTAAGGAAGCCCATGCTTAATGCTTTTGTAAAAAATCTCTTTCAAATAAACCACCACTCCCTTATATCACCTGTTTTATCATCTCTGACTCTTGAAGGTAGGATTTCATTAGAGCAGGTACAAATGCACTTGATAAAACCTCCCTCACTATCCCTACCCCCATAGGATTAATGGCAAAGACGATGAGACCATGGGTTTTTAGCTTTTTGGAAGAAACTTCCTATCATCCCTGTTTCTAATGGGGTAGAATCGCTAGCATCACTTTATTTACCTTTCATCAAATGGCCATGAAGTAACCTTGCATCTAATCCCTAGCCCTGTAGGAATATAGACTGAGCTTGAAAGCTGCTGGCCTATGGGTCCATGGTGCAGCCATGTGCTCTTCTTGCTTAGAATTTGCCATCCCCACCGTAGGGGCTGAGTTCATGTTCACTGGATGAAAGTCAGGGTGAGCCAGGCTTTTCCTGAAACCCCAGTGCTCTCTATTCTTGAGTCCTTTCCTTCCTCTCCACCGTCCCCAGCTCCCTCTCTGGTTCCCCAGCTCCCTCTCTGGTGTGTGCATTGTTTTAGGTGTTTGCATTCTAAGAGACTTTTTGATGATGATGCCACTGATGTCTGTGGGTGCATTTGCAGACCCTGGAGCAGGAGAACTTGCAAGGGCCTGTGCATGTGCCATGCCTCCCTCCAGGAGGCATGCGGTTACGGAACCTGTCATTTGACTGAGATGGCAGAAGAGGCATTTACAGTATTTTCCCTTCCTCCTGTAATTAATACCCCTTAAGTTGTTTAAAGAAATACAGTACAATCACCCTTTTGAGCAAGGTTATAACAACATGATCTTTAGAAGCTAAAAAACAGCTGGTT